>NC_063371.1:16176958-16233833 GCF_021869965.1 Rhincodon typus | reverse complement strand
GGGGGGGAAGAGGACAGGGGGACTGTGACGGAGGAGTCTCAGCCCGGAGCTCGCTGATGAGGCCTGTTTGCTGGACGCACAGACCGGGCAGCTCTTTGCTGGGATTGCTCCTCCCGCTTCGGGCTCAATGACAACCGGCCCCAAAGCGCCTGTCTGTGTCCCACTACTTGGAGCCGGCCCCCGGCCTTGCTCACCTTCTGGATACGCCTCAGTGCCATCCCGCTGCGGGCCCGGGCCTCGCCGTTCAACCTGCTCCGACTGGCTCAGGGAGGCCCTGGGCGGCCAAGGCGCAGGCGCCGGGGCCTCAATGCCGGGCCCAGCCCCCGGCCGCGCAGGCGCCAACTAGCCGGAGATCCCAGCGCGGAGGAGCAAACCGTGTCCCCATCGCGGAGCTCCATGTCTCGACCCTGCCGTGCCCTAGCGCGGAGGCTCCGTTGTCCCCGTGCAGCCAATCGGTGGTCCCAGCGCGCAGCTCCAAAGGCTCGCACATCTCCGGTTCAGGCTTGTCCGGCGCCCCAACATTCCCAGAATTAGCCTTGAGCCGGAATTCCTGCTCGAGTGAAGGCTAAGGATCGATTCAAACTCACATTCATTGGTCTTCTCTGGACCTCCACAAAATCACAGTAGTTATATTTCAGAAGGACATCGTGCCTGCAATAGGGTTAGGGTTGCGGTTGGGGTTGGGGTTAAATCTGGTTCAATCCCCTGCATCTCCCCATTCCTGCCTAGATCATTTCCCAATGCCCTCGTGAATGCATCAATTGAACCTGCCTCCACATTTCCAGGCCATACACAGCTAATAGTTCGGGTGAGAAAGTTTGCACATTATTTCAAATCTACGCTGTTTTTTTTTTCTTTTGCAAGCCAGAACATTTTCGCCTCATCCGCTCACGATTTTGAAACGTCTATCAAATGTTCTCTTGACCATGTTGTCTCCAAGAACAGTCCCAACTTCTTCAAACTATCTTCCTTACTGAAGTTTCTCATTCCTGGGTATATTCTCACCAATCGATTTTGCACTCTCTTCAAAGCATTCACAACTTTTCCTATAATGTGACATCCGTAAATGTACACAATACTCCAACTAACAAGTGTCCACTCACCTCCTTTTTCTTATTCTCTATAACCCTTTTAAAGCCGAGAATACTGTATACTTTAGTACCTGCCCTCTCCACTTGTCCACCAGTGATCTGTGCACATATACACCCTTCACTCCTTTTAGAAATGTATCCCCCAGAACAGTCACGCATTGCACTGCCCTACACATTTGAACTGCAGGTTCATTTCCCAATCCTGTACTGACCTCCTCCACTTTCACTTTTGTTTGATCAAAACCCCTTACCACTTTAAAGACTTCCAATAGGCTGTAGCCTAGCCTTCTCCTTGCAACACATAAGCAATTCAGCCTGTTCTCTACTGATGGCAACTATCTACGATATTCCCACCGCCTTGTTTCTGCTTCAAAGGATTTCATAGGTTGGTCAAACAATATTGTTCCTTTTGAAATCAATGCTGACTACTGCATTTTTTATTTGTAGATACTTTTCTTCTGATGATTGAGACCTTTCTCAGAACCTACGTTAACTGGCCCACACTTCCGTGGAGGTCTGCTCCTTTTGTAGGTACAGGAAGAACATGGCCAGTCTGCAAGCCTCTGATATAATTCCCAGTTGCTATTTTTATTTTTAGCAGAATCTATACTAACTTCCTTAACTTCTTTTCATACGGTGTTGATGCTCATGACTCTGCTTTCTGACTTAGTTTGATTTATCAATTATCTCCCGTTAATATATTCCACATTCTAGTCGACTCTCCCCATAGAGTTGAAAACGCGAACGAGAATTTCTGCAGCTTCATCTTTTGAGTTTACTCAATGCATTTTAGAATTGATTTTCTTTTATATTTGTATATGTAGAAAACACATTCTTTATATATTTCTCCAGAATTTCAGTTTTCAGTGCTGCTCTCTTCTATTGACATTTTTGTTGACTTTTTTGTGAAACTGTTCATCTTTTTTAAAATCTTTTAATGGTTTTGGGACATGTCTTTTGATTCAGTTTCATTCTGTTTTTATTTATTCAGGTATTACATGTCATTATTTGCTGCTTTTTTCAAGAATGTTTTTCTGTAATTAAGTCCTCTCAGAAAATCTATTGATTACTGTTAAGTGTTTCCGCTGAATTTATCTGCCTTTTACCTTCCCTTGTTCAATTCACATTTACTCAATGCTACCTCTTGTTATACACTGTTCCTGATCTTTACCTTATTTACAACTTTCTCAATCAGGGCATTAATCCTTGTTATGTCTTCATTATTGTCAAAATCTTCTCTGTTATTACTTTTATCTGTTGTGGTTCATTCCCCATAGCTCGATCTTCCTGTGATCAATCTCGAGCTCTCATTCTTCTTTTTACATACCATATAATAATTCACAAGCAAACACCTTCCAAGAATAAGCAATTGTGAATCTCCAATAAACTATTTGCTTTAACTCACCTCCACAACTATAAACATTTCAACTCTCGTAATTAGTACTCTTTTTTGAAACAAATTTAAACAATGTTTTCATTTCTAATTTCTCTTGTTCCTTCCACACTACAAGTATATCATGCTTTCAATGCAGTAAAATCTTCCACAGGATCAACATCAACAAAACGCAGCATTGCACGAAAGATGCAGACGTGAGAACAGGTGACCAGAAGCTTGCTGTACATCACTCTTTTGAATTTTACTTATTATTCATCCTCATTGTGCAATGTGCCTTTTTAAAATTTGTTTTCACAATGTTTATTTTGCAGTAAAGATTTCAACACACTCCTCTGAAGATAAGAGTGCTCCCTGGTATCCTCGTCAACATTTATTCTTCAATCCAATACTGGGTAACTATTTTGCTGAATACCTCTGGTGGTTCATATGCCAGTTGACTGCCATATCGACACACTGTTCCAATGCTAACATTTCAGTCTGCCAGGAAAAGTGGTAGAGGTGGGTACAACATTTAAAAGATGACTTAGACATGTAAATGGATAGGAAAGGTTTAGAGGGATATGGGCTAAATGCAAGCAAATGGGACTGGTAGAATTTAGGAAACCGGGTCAACATGGACGAGTTGGGCCAAAGGGTCTGTTTCCATGCTGCATGACTCTATGACTCAGGCCTGCTGCAGTTCTCCCATGAGGCTCTCAGATCAAAGTCTACTGATAAGGTTGGTGTTGATGTTCTCTGGCATACTTACCTCTACATTTTGGAGGCTCAGCACCAGCTCTCAGACACCTCCTTCTATCTCCCTCTGGACCATGGCCCCACCGTTGAACACCAAGCCACTGTGTTCGCAACAGTCACTAATGTCACTTCATTCGAGGATCTCCCTGCGACAGCTTCCCAGCGCATTGTTCCCCAACACTGTTCAGCCTGCTTCTTCCTTCTTCCCAAAATCCAGAAACAGGACTGCCCAGGCAGGCCCCACTGTACTGCCCTATGGAACTTATTTTTTCCTACCTTGACTACTTTTCCTCATGTCCAGTCCCTCCCCTCTTACAATCTGCGATTCTTCTGACACTTTATGTCGGCTTCAAAATTTCCAATTCACAGACTGTAGCCACCTCCTCTTCACAATGGACACGCAAACTCTTTACGCGTCCATTCCCCAGGGTGGTCTCAGGCCGTTCCACTTCCTGGAAAAAACAGTCCGAACCATTGCCATCCACCACCACCCTCCTCCACATGACCAAGCTTGTCCTCACTTTGCACAACTTCTTTTAACTCCTCCCACTTTCTTCTGATCAAAAGTGTGGCCGTGGATACCCACATGCACCCCAGTTGTGCCCGTCTCTTTGTGGGGTACATGGAACATTCCTCGTTCCAATTCTACTCGGGTCCCACCCATAACTCTTTCTCCAGTACGTTGCTGGCATCATCAGTACTGCTTACCTCTCTCGATCAGAACTGAAAAAAAGTATCAATTTTGCTGCCAATTACTGCCCTCACCTTCACCTGATTCATCTCCCAACTCTTCCCTTCCCTCCAACATTTGTTTCCATTTCTGAGGATAGCTGGCCATCATAATCAATACAAACCCACTGACTCCCAGATTTACCTTGACTTTACACCTTCATATGTTGTTTCCTGTAAGGACGCATCCATTCTGACGATGCCACCTTCATCGGGGGTGGGGGGGCTCAAAGTCCATCTTTTCATCAATCAAACATTCCTTACTACCATGGTCGACAGAACCATCAGTCGTGCTCAACACATCTCCTGCACTTCTGCCCTCACCCCTTCTCTTGTCTCCTACAACAGTGATAGGTTCCCCTGATACTCACTTATCATCCCAAACAGCCTCCACATCCAAAGGATTGAATGCTGCTGTTTCTGTCACCTCCAGTGGGATGTCACCACCAGTCACAAATTCCCTTCCCCTTCCTTGTCAGCATTCCGCAGTGACTACTCCCTCCAGCGACATGCTAGCCCATTCCTCCTCCTTTCCCAATACCTCCCAACACTCCCATGGCACCTTCCCAAGCAATTACAAAAGGTGTAACACTTGCCCATTTATCTCCTCCCTCCTTACCATCCAAGGCCCAGACACACCTTTCAGGTGAACCAGCGATCTACCTGTTCTTCTTTCAATCTAGTCCACTGTATTCACTGTTCACAGCATGCTGTCTTTACATTGGGAAATGAAATGCAGCCTGGGCAACCATTTTGCAGGACACCTATGTTCTGTCTGCAAAAATTACCCTGAGCTTCTAGTTGCCTGCAACTTCAACACATCACCCTGTTCCCTGGCCAACATTTCTGTTGCAGGCCTGCTGCACTGTTCCAGTGAAAGTCAGCATCAGCTCAAACAACAACATCTCATTTTCCACTTGGGGACCCTGTAGCCTTTAGGACTCAAAATAGAGTTCAATAATTTTATAACCCGATTCTATCCTTCCATGTTTTTTACCCACCGCACACTCGGTCCTTTTATGACACTGGGTAAGTGTGCTAAAAACATTCTCACGTACCCCGAGGCCCACTATCGCATTATATGGGTTGCATTCATTACAGTTCACCCATTTTCTCCTACTCTCAATTATCACTTATTCAGCTTCCCCCACCCCTTCCCCCGTCCTGCTCTGCTACTGATAATCTCTTTATTTACCTACCCCTGTCATCCCTCTCACAAACTCTGGACTCCATTTCCACTTATCTGTTCATCTCTCACCTTATCCCCACCCTTTCCCCTGTCACAGCTTGAGGGATTTGAGGTGGGCCACCTGAAAGCAAAACAGTGTGGATGCTGTGACGATGATTCATATTGAACTCTATAGACGCTGCTGGGTCTGCGGAGTTTCTCCACCATACTGTTCCTATTTTAAACTGGCCTACCTCGTGGTTCACAGGAGGCTTAAGAGTTGGGCATTAAGTTGTATATCTTGGCCTGGTTTTCCTCTGCCACTTGCTGGCCAGATAAAAGTGGTGAACAGGAGAATGATAGAGGATAGCTCCAGCTCTGCTCCAACCTTCCTGGATGTGTTATACCGGACTCCACACCCAACACACTCTCCCAAAACCAGCCGGCGGTGTGAAGGCCAAGGGCCCGGCTGCTCACCCCGGGAAAGCACAGCCCTCCCGAGCCTTCCTCTCTCTCTTTCTCCTGCCCTTTCTTTCTTTCTCTCTCTGCCCACCGGCCGGTTCCCGGTCCCGGCTTTAGTGTTTCGAACGGTCTCGGTGCCGCTTACCTTCAGGATCCGCCTCTTCGCCATCCCCGCCCGGCGAGTGCCCGTCCGCTTCGCACGGCGCGCTGACGTCACACACACGGCTGGGGGGGCGGTCCGCACGGCGCGCTGACGTCACACACAGCGACAGTCCGCACGACATGCTGACGCAGCACACACACGCGGGATGGCGTCACATTGGGTTGCTGACGTCATGCGGGCGTGTGTACCGGGGCTGAGTCTCGAGTGACGCTCGCTGCCGGTGAAAAGTCTCAGCGGAAAGTGCGGATAAAATAAAAAATAACCCGGTCAAGGAAATGGAAATAGAAATCAGAAAGCTACAAGTTAGAGCGAAAGCGAAAGAATATACTGATGTAGATTCCAGTGGTGAGTCCATCATTTGAGATGCAGGAACCGAACATTTAAATTTACACACGATTGAAATTTGATGCAGAGACATCGTTTATGTCATTTTAGAAAATGAGCAAATTAATTGGGTTTAAGGAGAAATAAATGTTGACAGTGCGGCGTAAGTTGTCAGGTAAGGCACAGGACCATTTGTTTCTCGGGATTCTGATGCTGTAAACTATATTGACTGCATATGACATACAGCCTGAGATTATAGGCAAAGATTCCAGGATTTAAGACAGAGGCCTGTGCACAGCTATACTGAATTAGAAATCACAAGCTTTTAGAGTGCTGCCCTTTGTGATTTCAAATAAACCTGTCGGACTATAACCTAGTATCGTGTGACTTCCGACCTTGTCCACCCCAACACCTCCACATCATACACTGAATTTGAAAGCGGTAAAGCAAAGTCATTTTGACAGGCGTAAGCAACGCCTTATTTTTCCAAACCGTTCAAAATGGCAGTTGACACCAGTGATTTGGGTGCAGAGGCAGAAAGTCAGGATTAATAAAGCAGCGGGGTACATTTGGGAAACTTAAGAAACTTAACCAGTATCAGAAGACGCAGTTGACTATGGAAAAAGGGGAAATTGTTGTTCGATTGTCAGTACTTTGAAGTCTATATCTATACCCGACCCAGTGACAAGAAAATTCTAAATTATACTGATCATAATCTGCTAAACTTCACTGAAAAATTTCAAACTTGGAATGTGAGTCTATTCAGATAGAGGCTTTTGTTGCAACCACTTAATGTAAAGATTATTTGCATTGTGATAAAATATCATGTAATTCCCAGGTATAAAATGTTGGAATATGTTAGAGGTTTAAGAAATGCTAATATTGTATGAAGAGTCGGACGAATGAATGTATGTACGTCATGTGTTTTGTTTGTCTATCGTACATTTTGTAATGAAACAGATTTTTCAAAAGGCATTTCATCTTTTGAAGAGCAGAAGCACATAAATACCATGTCTTTTATTTTTATTGTGGACTGAAATGAGGAATGAATTGTTTTAAAACTAAGGATTGCTGCATGATTTTAATCATATACGTAATTGCTGGTCCAAGCACTAGTTGAAGGGTACTTTGCAGACAGGTTGGACCCAAAGCATTGTGTACAACTAGAGCTTTGGTTTATGGACTGGCGTCCAGGTAATGGATGCCTACCAACAATTTTTAGATTGGTTCTTGGGTAACTGAACAGCTTGGGCCGTGAACAAGGTACAGAGAAGCCTCCAGACGTCCACCGCCCAGGAACTGTCTTTATTCCCCCAGTAAAAGCTACTTTAAGCCTAAGGAAATCCAGTTTATTCTTCCTTCAGCTGCTGTAAGCTGTGATTTTTAATTAAAAGGTCAGAGATATTTTAGAGATGTGAACTAGCCACCTTTTGCTTCCTGCAAACCACCTCTGGAGAAGACCAAGAAGCAGCATTCTGATCAGCACAAGAAACACCTCAGCAGATCCCATGAATAGGAACCACTGAACTGCCAATAGTTCGTAGTTGTTGACCGGTAGCGAGAGTCTAATCTAATATATTTAATATATTATATATATATATAAAAAATTTAATATATAGTAATTCTTGTTGGTCCACTATTTCTGTTAACCTGGGGTCTGAAAGTCAGGGAAATTGGGGAATCTTTGCATATTTTTAAAAGCTGTAACTATTGTGATGATTCTGGGAATACCAGGGTGTGCTAGGCCAGTGATGTAACAATATGGTGCCTTTAAGTATCATACTAACCCTGCAGTGTGGGAGCAGGCTATTCAGCCCATTGCATCCACGGTGATCCTCAGTGCATCCCACCCAGGCCCATACCCCCTATCCTATCCCAGTAACTTTGCATTTCCCACAGCTAATCCATCTCGCCTGCAATTGCTGGGCACCATAGGCAATTTAGCATGGCCAATCCATCTAACCTGCACATCTGTGGACTCTGGGAGGAAACCCACACACACACACAGGGAGAATGCACAAACTCCACACAGTCGCCAAGGGCAGAATCAAACCCAGATCCCTGGCACTGTGAGGCAGCAGTGCTAACCAATGTGGCACCGTGCTGCTCATTAAGTGACATATTCTGTCCCATTTCTCTTGTAGAAGACTGTTGTCACAGCAGTTGCGAAATGTCTCCTTCACACAGGCAGTTGGTAAACAGCTTTGAGTACTCTCTGGGTTTTTTTTTTGAAAGAGAATAGTATCATGAATGGGTGGGGTCAAGCTCATATAGACCCAAAGGATTTTAGTTTTGTTTTTGCTGGCTGTTGGAACTGAAAGCTCAAGTTTTCTGCTGCTAAAGTGAGGCAGTAGAGAGGCTTCCTCTTTCAAAAAAAAAAATCAAAAAGGGCAGATTATTTCTTTCAACTGGACTGGAGAGAGACAGCATGTTAGAACCGTAACTGTGTTGCTGAATTTCCTTTGCCGAGGATGTGTTTATGGGATGCTGCAGAGATTGGTACAGTTGATGATTAGTGGTTAAATAATACCTTATCTTGTTAAGTATTTAAATAGAGTAAAGTTAAAGTACAGTGGAAAGAAGTGCGTTTTGATTTAAGCTTAGTTGTGTACCAGTCAAAGCATATCCAGAACAGAGCGCCTTACACTTGCCTTTTTAAAAACATATAAAAGTTAGTGTGTGGGCTATCTCCATAATATGTTCTTTGGGGGTTCTGGTATGACGCAGTAATCCACAGGCCCAAGCTACTTCTTGAAGGACCTGGTTTCAAAGCACACCATGGCAGTCACTGGAATTTGAATCTGATTCATAACAAAGTAAAAGCTACCATCACAAGTGAAACTATCATTGACAATTGTAAAAACTCCATCTGGTTAGTTTCTCTTTAGGGAAAAAAGTTTACCCTTCCTACCTGATTTAGCCTACATGTGATTCCAAACTCTCAACAATGAGTTTGAGTGACTCATAACAGCCCTTTGAAATGTCCGAGCAGGCCGCTCAGTTCAAGGGGAGTTAGGGAATGGATGAGAAATGCTGGCCTCGCCAGCAATGCCCAAATCCCTTGCAAGAATACAAAAAGCCTCAGATTTCTGATTACCTTCACGGTGTGTTTGTAAAGCTATACCATATGGAAACCTACATAAGAAATGTGAGTCAAGATCCAAGAGCTTCAGAGCCAAGAAAAATAGATCTGAGACTTTTCTAAGCAACTGGGAACCTTGGAGAGATTTAGGGATCCAGTCAGAATATCATTAAAGACAGATACAAACGAGTGATTAACAACTCTAATTCAATATTATCCTTTATATCTAAGGGGCTGAGAGACAGAAGCCAATGTCTATATACTGCCTTGAACATTATGAAATATCCCGAAGCCAAAACTTCACAGAGACCATACAAGTCTTGGTAAGATACCTAGCCACAGAAGGAAATGTGCAAAAGCTTGACCTAGGAGTGAGATACAGTACAATAGTGGAGAGGTGAAGAACAAATTCCAGAGCTTGGACCAAAATATCTAAAGGCATACCCCCAAATGTGGATCATTTCAAATCAGGGTGCATCAGAGAAAAGATCCAGCAAAGCTCAGAGATGTCAGGTGGGTTGTAGGCCTAATGGAGATTCCAGATCAAGGAAGGGATTTGAAAGCAAGGATGAGATTTGTAAAGCCAAGACTTTGCTTAATCAGAAACCAACATCAAATGTATACAAGCCTGGGTTTACCTTTTGGTTTCAAAATTCACTTTGACAATGTGGTCACCTTTGAAGCTGTTTACAAACAGTATTCAGTTTATCTAACAAAGAAAATATGACATCTTGAGCTGCCACAACGACAGTCTCGAAATACTGACAAACAGCAGCCAACAACAGATGATTCCATGAAAGCATCTTGATCATGCTGTCACCATATTTTGGGAAATAAAGGGTGCAAACTGTCTGCATTTTTAAAAATGATCATTTAAAAAAGAACATGGGATAACCCAACTGGAAGACCTCAATGTCTTATCAGTAGCACTGCCTTTGTCTCCAACCAGAGGGATGTTAATGAGTTAAAGTTTGTCACATTTAAGGTGAAGGCACTCTCTGAAATGCTCTGTTGTCTTCAAGTAAAAGACAGCAGAAGTGCCTGAACATAGTACAATCAAACAGACTGTGAGCACGTTATTTGCAAAGTAGATTTCAACAACAACTTACATCTAGGGTGGAGTTAAATGTAAAGTGATGATAAAGAGAGGGTTTTGAGCACCAGCTGCCTGAGTTCTCGAGCTATCTCTGCTATCCAATATTAGTGCTCTCAGTCTTGCTTGCTGGTAAAATTCTAGATGTAAAACATTTAAGTTAAGCAGTTCGAAGGGATTGTGTAGACCTGATTAAATTATCTTTCAAAAATTGTTCATGAGATGTCACAGACTATACCAGCATTTATTGCCCACATTGCTGTGTGTCTGGAGTCACATGTAGCCAGACCAAGTAAAGATAGCAGATTGCATCTCAGTCCTGAAATGATCAACCTATATCTTGGGTTTAAGATTCCCAGACTAGCAAAAACATGCCTACCCTACCAGAATCTTTCTGCAATGAGACTGCCTCTCATTCCTTCAAACTACAGAGAATTTGGGCACAATGTACTTGGCAACTCAGGATCAAAAAAGTAAAACATTCCACTCTTGAAGATGTTGGTTTCCTTCAGAGGCTGTATCAACAAGGATCTGCAGATCATGGTATTCAGCTGTACCCTGGTGCTGGGAGAACTGGAGAGGCAGAAGGTGGAAGTGTGGAAATCCAGCACTCCTCTGCATTTTACAGTTTCTCACTGAGCTGCAGGTGAACACCACTACAGACTCAGCCAGTGCATATGAGGCCTGGTGACGCAATGCAGAACCCACTGTCTCAAAGAAAATAAAAGCAGAAGTAGGCTCAGCTTAGCTCCCTGCTTCCTCAAATACAAAACACTTCATCCACGTCTGCTTGTTTTCCAATTCAGTCATATTTTTGCCATCAGGTTTTTGGAGAGGTGACAGGAGAGATGAATGAACAAAAGTTCTTAATTTTCAGTAAATTAACTATCTGGCCATGGATTTTGATCAGAGAGCAGAGCTCAAGTCAGACAAGCAGAGCTCCTCAGGGAAGTCTTCCACAACCAGTAGAAGGGCCAGCAAACTGCACAATAAGATAGCAATGGTGAGGCTGAGTGTTCAGAAGTTGTTTCTGAGGACTGACAAATCAGAATGGGTCACAAAGGTTTTTTTCTGGCATCCCAGATTCTGAACATCCCTCCTTATATTAAAGCCACTGGACCCTCTGAATCCATTCCTCTATTTTCTAATCAACCTGTTCAGACATGTTATTACACACCTCTCAACAAGTGGTACTTGAACTCAGATTTCCTGATGCAGAGGTAAGGACACTGCACATTAACAGTCTGTCAGAATCTAGTCCGATTGTGTGTTTCTTCAGCCTTCAAGCACGAGGCATTGCAACGGGTGTGTCTGCATGGGCCACTGCTCCATCCAAACTGCTATTTACCAGGTTTGTGTTGGCTGAGGGTTTGGGTTGATCCTTGTCTCAGAGGCTAAGATCCCTTTTGCTCCTGTACAAAGTTCACACTAGCCTACCATACCCAAGCCCAAAGTTTCCTGTGGTGTTTTCGCTCTTCATTTCTGAACTTTGCTGCCCCTAAGTTAACAGGGTCCACTTCTTTTCCCAGTCTGAGA
Organism: Rhincodon typus; assembly: GCF_021869965.1. NCBI lineage: Eukaryota > Metazoa > Chordata > Chondrichthyes > Orectolobiformes > Rhincodontidae > Rhincodon > Rhincodon typus. The sequence goes on along the minus strand of NC_063371.1, from coordinate 16,222,054 downwards.
CCTGTACCATTCATTCACTCCTTCATCAATGGTTGATACACATAGTTTCATTTACGTCAATGCCGCACTATTCAGTGGCTAGCTGCACATACATCTTTCCCTGGAGATATCACTCCCCTCACACACTCTTCCCAAATCACTCATTTGGGAAAGACTCTGTAAACCCATCAGTCTTTTACTGGTGAAGATATTTGTTTGGAGCTCGCTGTGGGGGAGCTTCAGTTAAAGAAGGCAGCTTTCGGCCTTCGCCCATTGATGTCAAATCTTTCCTTCGGTAGAAGCCCTCCCTTTGATCCCCGAAATTCCTGCTCCAATAACATCCTGCCCAGTCTACACCCTCTCACCATAATTTCAGTCCTACCCCTCAAATATCCAAAACTACCCTCGTTTATTTAGTCATCCTGCAGATCTCAGGATCACCTGACAATTGGATTCAAAAAGAAACTCATTTTTATTTGGAGAATCTTCATTTTTCTCCCCCCCTCCCCCAAATTTACATGTATTCGTTCAGTTTATTCACAAATCTTAAAATGTAGAAGAACATTCTAGAAGCTCTGTTTCTCACAACAGAAAGACACCATCCGTAAAAACCCCTAAATACAAAGAGTCTTTCATGTACAAGATTTATGTAAGAACATTTTTAAGTTTTTTTTAAGAAAGACAAGGTAATTTTAATAAAAAAGGGATGTTGAGAATGAGAAGCAGAGGTTTGGCTGACAACTGACAAGAAGCTGAACAGAGCAGATAAAGGACTGTTCAAGCCTCTTATCCAAGGTTCAGGATTATTGGAACCTCTTCCACGAAGTCCTCTCACCCCTGAGCTATTAAAAAGCAAAATGGCCTTCAATTGCGGTGACCATTCACGTCAATGTGCCACCCAATATGGCAGGTGATGGCTATCTCCTTTCACAGCAACTTGGAATGGGCTCTACTACTCATTCCTCCTTCAGTAAAATGTCTGTCAGTGGACAACTGGGCTATTTGTGTACAGAACATTGCACCCTTCGCATGACATCCATGGAGATGGGACTTTCGCCCAGCCCATACAGCACCAACTCTTGCCAGTAAAGCCATTGTCAATGTATTATGTTACTCAATGGTCTCATGTTAAAACCCCACTTACTCATCAAACACTTCCTTTTAAAGACAAAGGAACTGAAATACTAGCTGTGACACAAGATCTAACCATCTTCCACAGGATCAAATTTGAATTTTGTGCCATTCTCCCTTTGCTAGGAGTAACCCACCTCTGCCTCAGACAGGAAACTGCTCCTCGAGTCTCTTATCCTGGCAAAGAACCAGGATACTTGGTCACCAGGCAGGTTTGCCTCCAGGAGGGGTTAGGGAATGAGGGGGCACTGGGGAATTGATTGTCTCAGTTGCTCACACAGCCTCATCTATCCCACTGACCGCCCCCACTTCCCCTCGACAGACAGACTCAGGTGAAACTAGTTCAAGGTTGGGGTCTCCTCCCCTCCTTCAATCCTGACTCACTTTGCTCAGAAACCAGCACTCCAACTGATACCCTACCACCACTTCAACAAAATACTCTCCCCTCCTGCGTTAGCCTAGCTCAGATGGTCTTACCTCCCTTGCACAGAGTTGGCCAATATCGCCCCTTTTCCTTAGATAGGCTAATATCCTGCACAGCACAAGAAAATTGCAAGCACTCAGTACACTGTCCCCCCCACCCCCACCTTGATTAAACCTGACTCCCACTCTCAGAGGTGGTGAGAGTTTAAATGGTACCTCTGCCAATTGTAATGAGCACACCAAATGGAATGAAAGTGGCTCAAACTCAGGCGGAGAGAAAAAGAGAGATCTGTAGTCTTGACTCAGCTCCTCCCTCCAGCTGCATTAACTAAAAAACATATTTACAGGTTTCCATATTAAAATTGGGTCAAATATTGACCAGCAAAGAACATCTTTGTCAGTCTCTGTGGAAGGATGCAGTTCTGGAACACAGGCTGTAAACACAGTCACTCCGCTGATTTGGTCACCAGAGACAATGGCTGTGTCTGCACAGCTGGTACAGCATGTTGGGAATGTGAAGCAGCCTCCACCGAGGAAGGAGGAGTTAACAGGAATGTGGGCACGGCGGTGTAGGAGAGGTGCCGTGCACTGGCAGGTGAGGGGCTACTCTCGGTGATGGTGGCAGCTGGGGTAGAGGAGGACAGGGCAGTCAGCTTGGTGCTGAGTGACAGGGGCTGTGCCTGCTCGGAGACCGGAGGATCTGGCTGCAGCTGCAGAGTGGACGGCGAAGGCGGTGAGTCCAAGACACTGCCGGTGGCAGATACAGGCGGGGCGCAACTCCCATCTGCCCGCAGGTACTGTACACACTTGAGCTTCCGGCGGGATACCGGCAGGGACAGATCTAGAAGGAAGATAAGGCATCAGAACCAGACAGGAAAGTGAGAATGTCACAGCAATGTGAAGCATACACAGTGTCAACCTTTCGCACACACGGTCACACATTCCATACCGACAGTGATCCTACCTCTTCCTAAATAGCAAGCTGAGGAGGCAGAAGAGAAGGACAATCAAATCCCAGCAGCACAGTCAGCAGGAGTAGATGGAGTCCAAGAGCAACGAGTTGTGGGGGCAGGAGGGATTGGGGTTTAAACCCCTATGGCACACACATTTTACCATCACATGGCTCAAGAGATTTAGTTGCCAGAAAAGACAGTGTCAGAATTAAACAGATCAGTGAGAACATAAAAATTAAAGGAAAAAAAAAACAGAAAATTCAAAAGCAGCACAGATCCTGACTCTAAAAAGCTGGAAAGCAGATAATACGAGCTATTTTTTTTTTTTTAAATATCAAAATCAATACAGGAATATTAGAATCTGAAAAATAGTGTGATCAGGAGAAAATCTGAACACTGATCTGGCCAATAACTATAAAGAAGTGGTGATATGTTGACCAATTATTTTGCAAAAGGTCAGTTTGCCCAACATCCCGACGAAAAAAATATCAAGTTCAGGACAGGAGTTCACCAGAATTAGAATACTGAAGAGAGAATTGAGCAAAAGAATAACAAATCTCCAGAATAAAATGACTTGTAATTCAGGGACATAAAATAAAAGGTAACAAAGCTGGGGGAGGTCAAGGGAAGATTGGATAGAGGTGTATAAGATTATGATGGGTTTAAATAGGGCTGAGAAAGAAAAGCTGTTCCCATTCGCTCATGGTGCGAGGACTGGGGAACACAGAGTTTGATTATGAGGGAAAAGATCTACACAATACAAGGAAGAACCTTTTTTTTAAATTAAAAATGTGGCCAATGGTTCTGACCAGGACTCTGCCAGTGATGATGTTGGTAGTGGAGATGATCTTAAATTGGGTACTTCAGCAAGCAAAACCTGCAGGACTACAAAGATAGTGCAGGGGAATAGAACTGACTCAACTTGATGGAAAGCTGGCAAGGATACTGACAGACTAAAAATGTTCAGCAGATCAGAGGGAACGAGCATGGATTTGGAATGGGAGGGTTCATTCCTGTCAAAATTGATGGAATATTTTGAATAAGTGATAAAAGGAATGGACAGAGTAACGCGTATGAATGTTATAGTTATGGACTTTCAGTGACTAATATTATCAGTTGAAATTTTTGGAATTAAAGGTAAAGGATTGACCTGGTTCAGAGAGTGGCTGAGCAATAGCAGACAGAGAATGGGAACATTGTGGAGTTTGTCCAAATGACAGCATGTGACCAGGGCTGTGTCACAAGGATCCATCTTACAGCCTCAACTATGCACTGTTTATCAATAATTTAGGTGGAAAGCCAACGATGATGGGTGGCAATATAAGTAAAGTAGCTGGAAATAAGTGAAATTGATGGAATAAGTGAACAGACAAAACTGGCAGACAGATTTCAAAACAGTCAAATGTAGACCAGATAAAAAGTCATCGAAACATCATGAGCAGATACAGGATATAACTAGAAAGGTGAAGGAACACTGGCCTTTATATTAACAGGAATGGAATACAAGAGGGTAAAAGTCATGCTGTCCTGGTTAAACCACAGCTGGAGCAATAGCAGTGTCTGGGCATCAGGCCTTCACAAGGATGCATTAGCATGAAGGGAGAGCAGTATAGATTTACTCAAGTGACATTTGGAATGTAAGAATTAAACTTGAGGACGGGATTGCACAAAGTCAAGTTGTGGCTCTGGATTAACACAAGAAATAGAAGCAGGCGTAAAACATTCGGTCCATCTAGCCTATTCCAACACTCAATGTGATCATGGCTGATCTCAGGCTTCAACTCCACTTTATCCCTTGATCCCCCGAGACCAAAAATCTGTCTGTCCTAATCTTAAATATATTCAATGACAGAGCATCCACAGCTCTCTGGGGTAGAGAATTCCAGAGGTTCACAACTCCGAGTGAAAAAGTTTCTCCTCATCCCAACCTAAATGATATGTCCCCTTACCTCGAGACCATCCCCCAATCTAGCAGAAACAATTTCTGAGTCCAATTTCCAGTCCATTCTGTCCAAACGTGTTTAAGATCTTGTGTTTCAACAAGATTGCCTTGCATTTTTCTAAACTTCAAAGAACATTACTCTCTGTCTCAAAGTCATTACTGTAAACTGTAAATAGCGAAGGTCCCAGCACTGACCTTTATAGCATTCAACTATTCACTGCTTGTCAACTTGCTGCTTCCCGTCCATTAATCAATCCTCTATCCATAGTTATAGATTACCCCAACTCCACGAGCCTTCATCGTGCCTGTTCACCTTCTGCGCAGCGCTTCATTGAATGGGTCTTGGAAATCCAGGCTAACTATATTGCTTCCCTTCATCTACTTTACTAGATATATCCTTAAAACACTGCAAGAAATTTGTCAAGCAACTTTTCCCCAGAATAAAATCATGGTGGCATGTTTTAATGATAAGAGGCTTTTAGAAGTGGTTTGTGAAGAGTTCCTTGAGAACGGATTCCAGCATTTTCCTAACAATCAACAGAAGGAAACAGGCCCCATGTTCAGCTGACTTACCAACTACATGTTTTCACACTGCCTCCTTTCTCTGCAGTTTTCTCTTTTACAATCCTACAGCAACAGCCATCGGATCCTGGGAATTTGTCAAATTTTAGTCTCTCAAGTTTCTCCAATCTTTTTTCTCCCAGTTGACATTAATTCCCTGCCATTCCTAACTCTTTTTTACCTCCAGATTAATGTCTATTTCTGCAATGAAACTTGTGTCTTCTGTCTTAACGTCAGACTGAATATGTTTGTGCAATCATAGAATCCTTACAGTGTGGAAGCAGGCCATTCGGCCCATCGAGTCCACACCAACCTTCTACAGAACATCTCACCCAGACCCACTCACCCACCCTATCCCTGTAACCCTGCATTTCCCATGGCCAATCCACCTACACGTCTTTGTGACTGTGGGAGGAAACCGGAGCACCTGGAGGAAATCCATGCAGACACAGGGAGCATGTGCAAACTCCACACAGTCACCCGACAGCGGAATCGAACCCAGGTCCCTAGCACTATGAGGCAGTAACGCTAACTGCAATGTCTTTGCCAATTATCCATTTCCATAGTTACTTCTCCAGTTTCTGCTTTTGAGGTACCAACTTTAAGTACTCTTTCTTTTCACACAACTTTAAAAGCTCTCACACATTGATTTCATATTTCTGCCTACTTTATTCTCAAATTTAACTTCTTCCCCTTTCATCACTATTTGGTAGGCCATTGCTGGTTTCTGAAACACACAGAATCCTCGGGCCAACTCCTGTTTATTGAAATATTATAATCTTCTTTAAATTGAACACAATGCTTAACTTCCTGAGTGAGCCAAAGATGGGTTGTTATTGCTGAGTTTTCACTTTTCAATGGAATGTACTTTTGTTGAACATTTCAATAGTTTCTTTAAATGGGACAACTGTTCTTGTTTAGCCTTTTCATCTCTTTACCCAAATAACCAAAGGCAATTTTCTTCTAATATCTATATAATTTAGTGTGTTCAAGTTTAAGCTTGCTGTTTACATTAGGTGTATGTCACTTTCAAACTTAATGTGAACTTAAATGGTATTATGATCAATGACTTCCTGAGGATCTTTAGCTACAATGTGACTAATTCATCCTGCTTAACAACACAATACTAGATCTCAGATAGCTTTGTATCAGTTCAGCTCCAAACGTATTGCTCCAAGAAACTGTTACAAAAACATTCAACTAATTCATCTTCTTGAGAATGCTTGCTAATTTGATTCCCTTTATCCATACGAAGATTAAAGTCTCCCAATTTGCCTTTATTACAAGCTCCAACAATTTCTTTGTCAATGCTTTGTCCAGCGTTACAACTGCCATCAAACAGACTTTTGCAATACCTAATTTCCACCCATACCAAGTCTACCTCATGATCTTCTGAGGCCAAATCACTTCTCACTAATGTCCTTTCAATCATTCTTTACCATCAATGGCTACTCCACTTCCTTTCCCATTCTATCTGTCTCTCCAAAATATTGTGCACCCTGGAATATTTATTTAGATGGCTGAGGCTGAATTAATCCAAGTTTTCCAAAAATTAAGGGGTGCAGCAAGGGTAAGTGGAAGAAAAGAGTCTAAAAGTTAAAAACCAAACCTCCGAGCAGTGTGATCAGGCAACAGCTCTTCATGCAAAAAGAGTAGTCTGCAATACTCTTGGCAAACAGGAAGTGAACCCAAAGCATTTGAGACACTTGAATGTGCATTAAGTAAAGATGTTAATAGTATGGGGTAAAGAGGCACATATTGCAGATCAGACAATGATCTCACTGAATGGCAAATCAGCCTCAACAGGCTGAATGGCCTCTTCCTGTTCCTGTTTTTCCAGGTAATGAGTCCCGGTGCACAGATGAGCTTGGTTAAAATGTGCTCAATGCCAAAGCCCCTGCCGCTTGCATCGCAGCCCTCAAGAGCCCAACAAACACCATGGGCAGTCAAACCAGACACCACATGTTTTGACTGATAAGTGATGAATGAAAATGGATTGAGAGAGAGAAGACATTACTTGCACTGACTACCAAGGGGCATCACAAACTGAATGCATAAGGTGGGGCTAAGAGGAAGGGGGTGAAAGAAAGGAAGGCTAAGGAAGGGGAAAGAGACAAGAGGAGTTAGAGAGACACAAGGTAGGGAGAGGCATGGGGGGGAGCAGAGGAAAGAATTAGTGCATCCAAACGCAAGCAATGTTGTGTATTTTCACATCATGTTTGCACTGTATGCTTATTCATGAGGTACAAGACACAATCAACAGAAAACCAAAGCCAAACAAACCGTTCCTCCATCTGAAGCTCACTGACTTGACTAACGGTGCGATGCATGCTGAGGGGGTCAGTACCAATGGAGCGCTGCACTGTTGGAGGGTCAGTACTGAGGGAGCACTGCACAGTCCCCATTCCCCCTTGTTATGTGGGTGTGAAAAATCTCATGGTCGTGATTATAAGTATAGGTAAATTCCCTCCAGTGTCCACATCAGGTCTTGCCCGTCAACCAACATTAATGAAATAGATTATTGTATCTCACTGCGCATCGTTGTATATTCCTGTGCACAGATGGTCTCGCAGGCTTTCCACATTCTACAGTGATTACAGCTTTGGGACATGATGAGGGCATTGAAGCTCCCAAATAAGCAAGAGAGTCCTTTCTTCCAATCGACTGGTTCAGACTCTGCCTCACGGAGCTCGTGGTAGAAACCCTGGAATCACCCTCAACCACTCTGCGCACACAGTCACACTATTCACGCCTATTTATTCAGGAAACAAATGTGCAAATGCAGACAGAAGAGGTGATGTCGGACAGGAATTTCGGAGAGTATGCTGGCTCCTTGCTGCTCCAGTGTCTAGCAGATGCTGAGGAACCGCACACACATAGCAGGACTGGACAATCAACCTGCAATGCGCACATGCACAAACACACAACTCTGTGCAACTCAGCAAGCAAAGAACTCACCTGGATTGTCTGTCTCTGGCTGCTGCTTATCTCGTTTCCTCTTTTTCCTCTTCCCCTGACAAACAGAGACTTGGGAATGAGTCAGTCATTTACACCCAATGGATAACAGTGTGTGTTGGACGGGGCATGGCAGGAACTGAGACCAAGATATGTGCCCATGACATGAACCCAAGGGTAGTGAAGCACCCTGTGATCATTGACTTGAGCCAGCGATAACAGAGGCATGAGAGAAAAATCACACCGGATAGTAGGTGGTGAAGCTGCTTGTAACTCGCATGGTGCAGCCTTTCTTGTCTTTTCCCTGGTTCTGCCCAACTGGCATTGGATGGAGTGGGGCTCTCAGTTATTGTCACACCCCTCCAACAGAAATCTCATCTTTCCCCCATCCCACAAACTGCATTTGCTCAACTCGAGATAGATACTCACATAATTGTCCCGCGCTGACCACCCAGGGTAGAGCTGAGAGTGGAGTTGCCGTTCCTTCCTCGCGAGTTCATAATATTTTGACTGCTCCTCTCTTGTCAAAGCATGCCACTGTCAGGAGACACAATGAAAGTTTACCTGCAGGAAAGCAGAGGAGGAGATCCTGGGATCGAACAATTCATTCCTCCTCACCAATAAATGAAAACCTTCTCCTACCATTTCTATTTCAACCAAACCAGAATCCGAGCAACGAAGCAAGGCAGCGAACACAGATCAGGCTTCAAGAAGCAGCTTCATTCAGCATCCTGACCCAACTGTAACCCAATAGAACATAGAACATAGAACATAGAACATTACAGCACAGTACAGGCCCTTCGGCCCTCGATGTTGCACCGACCTGTGAAACCAATCTGAAGCCCATCTAACCTAAACTATTCCATTATCATCCATATGTTTATCCAATGACCATTTAAATGCCCTTAAAGTGGGCGAGTCTACTATTTTTGCAGGCAGGGCATTCCACGCCCTTACTACTCTCTGAGTAAAGAACCTACCTCTGACATCTGTCCTATATCTATCACCCCTCAATTTAAAGCTATGTCCCCTCGTGCTAGCCATCACCATCCGAGGAAAAAGGCTCCCACTGTCCACCTTATCTAATCCTCTGATCATCTTGTATGTCTCTATCAAGTCACCTCTTAACCTTCTTCTCTCTAACGAAAACAGCCTCAAGACCCTCAGCCTTTCCTCATAAGACCTTCCCTCCATACCAGGCAACATCCTGGTAAATTTCCTCTGCACCCTTTCCAATGCTTCCACATCCTTCCTATAATGCAGTGACCAGAACTGTACACAATACTCCAAGTGCGGCCGCACCAGAGTTTTGTACAGCTGCAACAGGACCTCATGGCTCCGAAACTCAATCCCTCTACCAATAAAACCTAACGTACTGTACGCCTTCTTAACAACGCTATCAACCTGGGTGGAAACTTTCAGTGATCTATGCACATGGACACCGAGATCTTTCTGCTCATCCACACTACCAAGAATCTTACCATTAGCCCAGTACTCTGTATTCCTGTTACTCCTTCCAAAGTGAATCACCTCACACTTTTCCGCATTAAACTCCATTTGCCACCTCTCAGCCCAGCTCTGCAGCTTATCTATGTCCCTCTGTAACCTACAACATCCTTCTGCACTATCCACAACTCCACCGACTTTGGTGTCATCCGCAAATTTACTAACCCATCCTTCTACGCCCCCATCCAGGTCATTTATAAAAATGACAAACAGCAGTGGCCCCAAAACAGATCCTTGAGGTACACCACTAGTAACTGAACTCCAGGATGAACATTTCCCATCAACCACCACCCTCTGTCTTCTTACAGCTAGCCAATTTCTGATCCAAACCGCTAAATCACCCTCAATCCCATGCCTCCGTATTTTCTGCAATACTATCAAAGCAACTTGCATTGAAATAGCAACTTGAGTGAAGTCAAACGTCACAAAACATTTCACAAGAACAATTATCAAGTAACAGAATTATATGCAGAATGTCAGGCTCAAAGAATAAATAGGGTAGTGGGGATGGATTTAATCTTGGAAGGCAGGGGTTGGGTTGACTAATGGGCCTAATTCTAGAAGTACCAGAGAGGGCAAATGAGAGAAGATGGGGAATGGGGAAAAATAAGTGAGGGAAGGCTCGAGTGTTAGCAGTGAACAAGGAAATGGTCGCCTTCCAATTGGCAAGAATGAGATAAGGGCAGGGTTAAATTGTATGTATGTAAATGCATGGAGTCTCACGAACAAAACTGGGGAATGGAAGCAAAAATTGCTCGAGTGGGATGTGACATTGTAGCAGTGATAGAAGTATGGCTCAAATGAGAACAGGTCTGGATGCTTAATACCCTGGATTATAAAGGTTTTTAAGTAAAAACAGGGTTGTTAAAAAGGGAAGAGGTCTAGCAGTCTTGGTCAAAGATAGTATCATTATTCCTGAACGAGATGCAATTCCTGAATTAGAATCCATTTATTTGGAGGTGAGAAACAGGAAGGAAGCAGTGATCTTGCTGGGCGTTTATGACAGACTTCTAAACAGTGGGGAGGAAGTAGAAGAGAGACAAATAGTGTCGCGATTGTTGGTGATTTCAATTACTCTAGGGCAGGCTGGAAAAATTACAGCGTGAGGCAGGGAAGGGGAGAAATTCCTGCAATGTGCGCAGGAGAACTTTCTGGAACAGTACATTTTCAGTACTACCAGGGAGGGAGATGTGCAAGATCTGGTCCTAGGAAATGAAGCAGGCCAAGTGAAGAACATCAGAGCAGGGGCATATTTAAGAAATGCTGATCATGATATAATAAGGTTATATATAAGTTGGAAAAAGATAAAAATCAGCCAACGATTAAGATCCAGACTGGAAAAGGGCAGATTTTAGGGGTGTAAAAGTTGATCTGAAGGAGGTAATTGGAAAGATTTTGGTGGATGAAACAATGGATGAAAAACAAGGAGAATTTCAAAAGAGAGATGAAAAGGGTGCAAGCAAGGTACATATTCATGTAAAATAAATACAGTGTATTCAAAGCTAGGGTACCCTGGATGACTAAGGACATTGATGAGAAAATGGGGAAGAGAAAGGAGGCATATGATGCATTCCGGATTAATAATTGCAACAAAAATCAGTAAGAGTATTTGAAAGGCAGGACTGAGGCGAAGGCTGGAGTAAGGAAGGGTAAGAGGAAGCATGAGAAAAGGATGGCAGGCTGCACTAAAACAAATAGTAAAATGTTCTTCAAACTTATTAATAGTATAAGATGAGTGAAAGAGTGGGGTCCCATAAGGGACAAGCAGGGTAAGCTGCTCACTGAAACAAAGCGTCAATGAATACTTTGCTTCTGTTTTTATCAAATTATAAAATGGTGACAATGGCCCAGTTAAAATGTAGGTGTTGAGCAACTGTTGATAAAGAAAAGGTGCTCAAGAGGCTGGCAGCACTCCAGATAGACACTCCAGATAGAGATGTCACCAGGCCCCAGTGGAATGCATCCTAGATTCCTGGAAGACAGGTAAGGGAGCAAATTGCAGATCCATGGACTCATATAGCATGGAGACAGACCCTTTGGTCAAACTCGTCAGTACCAAACAGACATCCCAGTCTGACCAAGTCCCATTTGCCAGTCTTTAGCCCATATCCCTCTTAATCATTCACATTCATATATCCATCCAGATGCCTTTTAAATGTTGTAATTGTACCTGCCTCCACCACTTCCTCTGGCAGTTCATTCCATACATGCACCATCCATCAGATGAAAAAGCTATCCCCTCAGGTCCTTTTTTAAAATCTTTCCCTCCTCACCTTAAACCTATGCCCTCTAGTTTTGGACCACCCTAGGAAAAAGACAATGCTACCCTTCCCCTCGTGATTTTATAAGGTCACCTCTCAGCCAGTGCTCCAGGGACAACAGCCCCAGCTTATTCAGCCTCTCCCTATAACTCAAACCCTCCTGCCCTGGCAACATGCTTGTAAATCTTTTCTGCACCCTCTCAGGTTTAACAAGATTCTTCCTATAGAAGGACGACCAGAATTGTATATAGTATTCTAAAAGTGGCCTGAACCATGTCCTGTATAGCCACAACATGATGTCCCAATGCCTGTACTCAATGTTCTGATCAATGAAGGCAAGCGTGCTAAATGCTTTTTACACCACCCTAGCGACTTGCCACTTTCAAGGAACTATTCACCTGCATCCCCAGGTCTCTTTGTTCATCAACATTCCCCAGGGCTCTACCATTAACTGTGCAATTCCTACCCTGCTTTGCCTTATCGAAATGCAACATCTCACATTTATCTAAATTAAAATCCATCCGCTTTCCTCGGCCCATTGGCCCATCTGATCAAGGTCCCATTGTACTCTGAGCTAAACTTCACTGTACACTACACTTTCTATACTGGGGTCATCTGCAAAATTACGAGCCATGCCTCCTATATTCATGTCCAAATCATTGAGGCATACCGCTGATCACGCCTCCAGTCTGAAAAGCAACCCTCCATCACCATCCTCTGTCTCCAACCTTCAAGCCAACTTTGTGTCCAATTGGCTAGCTCATCCTGGATCCCATGTAATTTACCCTTACTAACCAGTCTACCATACAGAACTTTATCGAACGCTTTGCTGAAGTCCATATGGACAATGTATACCACTTTGCTTTCGTCAATCTTCTTTGTCACCTCTTCAAAAAAAAAAAAAAACCCAATTGGGCTAGTGAGACACGATTTCCCATGCACAAAGCCATGTTGACTATCCCTAATCAGTCCTTGTCTTTCCCAATGCATGTAAATCCTGTCCCTCAGAATCCCCTCCAACAACTTACCCACAACTGACTGTAAAGCTCACCAGTCTATAGGTTCCCTGGCTTTCCTTCATAGCTTCTCTTAAATAATGGCAATTAGCCAAACTCCAATCTTCCAGTCTTCTCAATTTCCTGCTGACTTTTGGGGGGAGGTCTATAATACAATCCCAACAAGATGATCATCCCTTTCTTATTTCTCAGTTCCATCCATCCAACTTCATTGGACATTCTTCCAGGAATAGCCTCCCTAAGTACAGCCGTAACGAGCCACAAAGCAAAGTTGAACAGAACTGTGGGCAACAGTACATCCCTACTTGATGAGCTCAATGCATTCCACACTCAGTTTGAATAGAAGGTCAGTCAAATGATATCACCTATCCCAAGAAGTCCCCGGTCGAGCACTCAGATCCTGTACAGACCAGCCAGCAGGAACATTTGCAGACATCTTTAACCTCTCTTACTTCGATCCAAAGTCCCCAACTGCTTCAAGAAGACCACCATCATCCCGGCACCAAAGAAAAATTATGTAGCAGGCCTCAATGACTATCACCTGGTGGCTCTGACCTCCACATTTATGAAATGCTTCAAGAGCTTAGTTATGGTTCACATCAATTCCAGCCTCGCAGATTGCCTTGATCCTTTGTAATTCACCTTCCAGCACAATAGGTCCACAGAGACACCATCTCCCTGGTCCTATACTCAGCCCTAGAACATCTGGGTAACAAGGATACCTATGTTAGGCTCCTACTTATTGACTACAGCTCTACCTTTGATACCATAATTACAAACAAACTCATTTCCAAACTCTGAAATCTAGGTCTCAGCTCCCCCCTCTGTAATTGGACCCTCGACTTCCTGACTTATAGACCGCAATCAGGAAGAATAAGCCACAACATCTCCTCCACGATAATCCTCAACACTGCTGCCCTGCAAGGCTGCGTACTCAGCCTCCTACTGTACTCCTTACAGACTCATGGCTGTGTGGCCAAGTTCTGCCCCAACTCCATTTAGAAGTTTGCTGATGACACCATTGTTGTAGCCCAGATCTCAAACAACAATGAGACAGAGTACAGGGAAGAGACTGAATGCCTAGTGGCGTGTTTAAAGACAACAATCTCTTCTTCAATGACAGCAAAATGAAGGAGCCGGTCACTGACTTCAGTAAGGAGATTAGAGGGCACACCCCTAACTGCAGCAATGGTGCTGAGATGGAGATGGTCAAGAGTATCAAGTTCTTGGGAGTGATGATCCCAATCTGTCCTTGCCCAACCACGTCGACGCAGCAGTCAAGAAAGCACAAAAACGCCTCTACTTCCTCAGGAGGTGAATTGAATTTGGCATATCCACAGTGACTCTTACCAGTTTTTAAAAGGTGCATCATAGAAAGATTTCTATCTGGATGTATCACAGCACAACATGGCAACTGCTTTCCCAAGACCGTGAGAAACTACAACGAGCCCGGTCCATCACGCAAACCAGCCTATCTTCCACTGACTCCATCTATACTTCCCACTGACTCGAGAAAGCAACCAACATAACCTAAGACCCCTCCCACCCCGTTTATATTCTCTTCCACCCTCTTCCATTGGGTGGAAGATGTAAAAGTTTGAACACACATTTGGACAGATGCAAGAACAGCTTTTTCCCCCCACTGTTGTCAGACTCTGAACTGATCTCTCAAATGTTAATGTTGATCTCTTTCTCTCTCTGCATCTTCTCTGTGGCTGTAACATTATTCTGTTGTTACCTGATGCATTTGATGCATCTGCGTACAGCACATAAAATAACACTTTTCACTGTATCTCGATACATGTTATAACAATAAATCAAGTTAAATCAAATTAAACACCGCTCCACCTCCTCTCTTGCCTCCCTTTCTATCCTTCCCATAGCATCCGTACCCTGGAACGTTATGCTGCCAATCCTGCCCTTCCCTGAGCCTCATATCTGTAATAGCTATGATATCCCAGTCCCATGTTCCCAAAGATGCCCAAAGTTCATCTACCTTACCTGCTAGGCTTCTTGCATTCAAGTAAATGCAGTTTAGTTTATCAGTCTTACCTCATTCTCTGCCAAGCACTTGTCTGCCTTGACTATTTGACTTGTTCCCATTATTTGCTGTAACAGCCTCAGCCTTTTCCCACCGTTGCTTTGGTTGCCACCTTCTACTTACTAGTTCAAAGCCTCCCGAGTAGCACTAGCAAATCTCCCCGGAAAGATATTGGTCCCTTTCCCTCTTATACAAGTTATTTCTACCCCTAAAGAGATCCCAATGGTCCAAAAATGTGAATCCTTATCCCAAGCACCATCTCCTCAGCCATGCATTTATCTGCTGTACTCTCACAAGCATGTGGCATCAACAGTAATCCAGATATTATTACCCTCGAGGATCTACATTTTAACCTCCTGCCTTGTTTCCTACTTTCTCTCTGCAAAACCTCATCCCTTTCCCTCCCTTTGTCATTGGTACCCACATGCACAACAACTTCCTGTTTGTCTCCCCTTTCAGAATATTCTGCACCCTCTGAGACATCCCGAGACACCAGGGAGGCAACACAGCATCCTGATGTCTCGCTGACGGCTGCAGAAATGTCTGTCTGTGCCCCAGACTAAAGAATCCCCTATTACAATTGATCATTTGGAACCTGACATATCCCTCATTACTGTGGAGCCGGTCATGGTACCGGAACTATGGCTGTCAGTGCTATACTCCCCAGAGAGGCCATCCCCTCCTAGAGGATGCAAAATGGCATACCTGTTTGAGACGGGGATAGCCAAAGTGACTCCTGCACTAGCCAGGTACATCTCCTACCATTTCTAGCTGTAAACCATCTACCTGACTGTATCTGTAGTGTCTCCACCTTCCTGAAACTGCCACCCATCGCACCTCCTTGCTCTTGTAAATTCCTCATTGCCTCTAACTGCCGCTCCAACCAATCTATGCAGTTCAATAGGATTCGCAACCAAACACACTTCCTGCAGACATAGTCTCCAGGACCATTCAAATTCTCCCTGATCTCCCACATCTGACAGAAACAGCACAGCAGCATACTAAAAGCCAATTTTGCCCTTTTAACAATCTACAGACACAGAAATTACCTAAAATCAAACACAACATACTTTGCTCAAAAACGCAGTGTTAGCACAGTCTTACTGCAAAAAAACCTTTTTCTGGGATAACTTAATACCAATCATTAATAGTAAAAGTCATTCAAGAGTCAGATCAGTACAAACATAAAAAGTGCCCTTACCATACTCTGTTATAGATTTACAACTAAAAAACAAATTAAGATTTACATGCTTTATAAGTCTTAAAATTAAACACTTAGCTCATCAGACTCAAAAACCAAAGGCTGTCCTCTTCTCCTGTCGTTTCAGGCAGTGGTTTTGTTTTTTAAAAATTATTGATACCTCTACAAGCACATGTGAAGCCAGAGATTAAACCTCTCACATCAGCTCGAAACTTCACTGCTTGTTTATTATTTCAGTGAAATCTGATCTCCAGAGACCTTGTGCAATTTCTCAATCTGGCAGCTGTGAAACTACACTTAGCTACTTCATAAAATGCCAATCCTGGAGCCTTATGCAATTCTTCAGTCTGACCCTGCCACATGGTCGCTGTCCCAAAACTCTCCTTTGTTTTAAGGTAGCTTTGTTTTTGATTTTTTTTTTAGAAAAGTTCCAAAAAGAATGCAGAACTTATAAAAATTTGCACAAACAGCAATAATTCCCCCAAAGAAGTCAGTAAATCCAGCTGAGTGCTAAAAAAACCTCAAAACTAAGAACATCTCTCACAACTCCGATCCTCTCCATTGCACCATTTTGAATATCATAAATTTTCAAGGCATCTCTGAACACCGGATTGGCCCCGGGGGACTAGAGAATAGCAGATGACAAATTGTTGCTTAAGAAAGGGGCAAAAGATAACCCAGGAAACTAGAACTGTCAGTTTGACATCAAAAGTTGGAAAACTAACAGAGGATAAGGTAATATACTGTTATAGAAAAAAGTTAATACTGGACAGTCAACATGGGTTTCTCAAGGATAGGTCACGTCTGACAAATTTGATTGAGTTCTTTGACACGATGACACAGGAAGTGGATGAGGGTAGTTGTGTTGTACATTTGGACTTTCAGAAATCACTTGACACAGTGCCAAATGACAGGTTGGTCAGCAAAATAGAAATTTTGGAATTAATGGGTCCTTGGCAACATGGATTAGAAGTTGGCTAAAAGATAGGAAATAGGTATAGATGGGCATTTCTCAGGTTGGAGACATGTTGAAAGTGGTGTTCCCCACAGATTAGTGTTGAGACCCTAGCTTTTTCTAATTTATATAAATGACTTGGCGATGGGTATTGAGGACAAAATCTCTAAGTTTGTCGATGATACTGAGCAAGAGAGAATAGTGAGTTGGGAGAATGATGCTGAGTAACTTCAAAGGGTCATTGACAAGTCAGCCAAATGGGCAGACATCTGCAGATGAATTTCAATACAGAGAAATGTGAGGTAATGCATTTTGGTAGAAGAAACATGGACAGACACTACAGGCTAATGATACAGTTCTGAGGGGAGTACAGGAATACGCGGGATCCACGTATATAATTCTCCAAAGGTGGCCAAGCAAGTTGAGACAGTTATTAAGAAGGCTTATAGGATCCTTGGGTTTATAAATAGAGGTATACAGCATAAAAGCAAGGAAGTGATGCTACACTTTCACAAATCCAAAGACCACATTTGGAGTATCGTGTTCAGTTCTGGGCACCTATTTAAGGAAGGATGTCAAAGCCCTGGACAGAGTGCAAAGGAGATTTACTAGAATGATACCATGAATGAATGAGGGATTTTAGATACTAGGAAAGATTAGAGAAATTCTCCTTGGAGCAGAGAAGATTAAGAAGTGACCTAATTGAGGTATTCAAAGTTATGAACAATTTTCACAGGGTAAAGAATGACTCTATGACTAGTTAGCGTGTCAGTAATGATGTGTCACAATTTCAAGATTGTCAGCAAGAGATCTATGAGCGAGATGAGGAGAAACTCACTTTACTCAGTGTTGTGAGGTTTTGGAACGCACTATTTGGGAGTGATGGAAGTGGATTTCAAAAGATGGGGAGACATTTGAAAGTGATGAATTTAGAGGGCTACACAGATAGGGTTGGAGAATGGGACTAGCTTGGTAAATCTTTCAGGAGTAGGTTTAGATATGATGGGCTGAATGGTCTCCTTCTGTACTCTAAAATTCTATGATTCTATCTTCAAATGACATGGAAGTGATCACGTGGTGAGACTAACATCAGAAGACAACCTGAACTCATCCCGATCCGGAGCCAGCCCCTACTTGCCTTGCGTCCAAGGATCTGGTTAATGGCTGCACTTTCCTTTAGTGTGCACTCGGCCACGACCTTGGCCCGCATCTCCTTCATGTACAACATGAAGGCGTTCAGAGGCTTCTTGATGTGAGGCTTCCTCTTCTCGTCTTCCTTCTTCACCATCAGGGGCTTCCTGAAATGAAGGTATGAGTCATGTCGGGAAGAGCAGGCCAAGAATGGAGATTCAGGATAAACACAAAAGCCCCCTCCCAAACTTCACCTGCACTTCCCAATTCCTGAGAGAGCAGGACCAAGCCCAGTGAACACAAACCCAATGGAGCAAACTTCTTTCGAGGCGCAAGATAGACACAATCCAATATCTCAGGCAGTCTTTGCTAGCCACGATAGTGAAGATTGAAACTTTTTTTTTATTCTGGCCTTGATATCACACCTCCTCCCAACCCCAACCCCCAACTATGAACCCCCAAATTAAGACCAACAGTTGAACCAGATACAATTTATTTCATTTTGCTGCTTAACCTCGGAAAGATTGACCATCAGAAAAGAACTTACGCAGTTTCGCTGGGGCTGGGCTGACTGTGAAGTTGCTCCTGTTTGATCCCTGCTGTTGTTATAGCTGGATGAGGAATTGCAGTTGCGTGAGAAGTATGTGGTGGTGGAGCCATGTGTGGGGAAAACCTTCCAAAGAAGAAGCATCAGTCAAGAAGGTCAACGAACAATGAACTCTGCCAGGTGACCAGAACGGCACCCTCCGTTCGTCAGTACACGCAGCTCATTTGACTAGACTTTCAGTTACTGCTTGGCCAGTAGCAAGACTTGAATGCAACAAACATTCGATGAACAGAACCAAGAGAGCATGAAAACTATTTTTTTCTTGCTTTCTCAGCTGAGTCACCTTGTCCAACCCTCCCCTCCAAACCCACACCACCCAGCCACTGTGAGAGCAAAATCACATCTGCCAAATTTACTAAAGTGGTGACCATAAGCAAAATGGATAAAGGCAACCAAGAGAAGCAGTGTATTTGGATTTTCATAAGATGTTTGAGAAGGTGTTACATGAAAAGTGATTCCCCCAAGATAAGAGCTCATGGTGTTGGGAGTAGTACATCAGCATGTGTAGAGGAATGGCTAACAGGACGCAGAGTTGGAATAAATAATTGATTTTATGTTGGAAAACTGTAACTACAGAGTGCCACAGACCCTTGACAATTTAGTCAAAATGAATCAGATGAATGAAAAGACAAACCGTAGGTAGATCTGTAGACAATATCAAAACAGATAGCGAAGCAATTTGATTGAAGACACAAAGAGTCTGGACAGGGATACAGATGGGTTGAACGAATGGGAAAGATAGAGAGGGACCAAGGAAGACTGGAATGTTAGAAGTATTTAGAATTGCCTATTTGGTTTCGGTGAAGCACCCACAGTTTGAAGAAAGCATTTGGTTTCCAGTTTTGCAGAAGAATTGGCTGAAGCTGGATATGCCAGACAAAGGTCCTGAAGAGGGGCGATCATTTAGAGCTAGGTTACCTCAGTGTAAGGATTTTAGTTTGAAAGCTCCAGAAGTGTTTGGTTATTTGAAGCCAAGAAAGGCGAAGCTCAGTTGCATTGAGTCATCATAAGGAAGAGGCTATCAAATTCATCAAGAATTGAAATAAGCCTGATAGGGGTGATAGAGAAGGAAACTCACTCTGGTGTGAGTACTGTTGGGATTAATGGGATTGTATTTCAATGAGTTTCATGTGTTCCAGCATCTTTAAAACTTGCATTATATGTAAACAATTTGGCTCATTCAACGTAATCTTTGTTTCTTTTGAATAGAAAACTTTTGTTTTCTCATTAAAACCAAATCTGCAGCATTGCATGACAGTATTTCAGTGAGAGATATACAAATGAGGAACAAGAGTAGGCCACTCAGCCCTTGGAGCCTACACTGCCATTCAACGAGACTATGGCTGATCTGATTTTAAACTGAACTCTACATTGCTGCATATTCCTGACAGCCTTTCATCCCTTGGTCATCAAGAATTGATCTATCTCTGTCTTAAAAATATTTAAAGATTCTGCATCCACAGCCTTTTGAAGAAGGGAATCCAAACACACAGAGTCCACAAATGTAAAATGTATCCACACCTTTGTGTTAAATGGGTGAGCCTTTATTTTTAAACTATGACTCCTAGTTCTAGAAACCACCTCATTAAAACTAAAACAATCTGTCACATTTTAGTCTGAGATTACTTGTCCAGTAATAACCTTAATTGGATGGGGGTGGTGAACAGTCGAGCTAGACTGGCAGGAGGACACGATTCTGTTCTGTTCTGTTGGAGACTCAAAACAGCAGGGAAAATAGAGGATACAGAACCTTCCACAGACCTGGACATTGAAGCATTGACGGTCAGTGCAGTGTGGTAGGAGGACCGGAAGCTTCCTGCTGCAATCGGATAGAGCGGCGGACTTTGCCTGCGACACAAGAAGCTCAGTGAACAACCTGGAATCACATCCACCAACCCAACATAAAAAAAAAAGAGAGGCAACACATCACAAATCAAAAGCCACCAATCCCCAACCATTCAATAGCCACTCCCCAGTTCTTTCCACTGACTGCCAGGGAACACTTCCTGCCAGGGAACACATCCTGCCATCCACTCAACCTCTCAGCCACAGCCACATAGTCCACTACCCAGCATTCAATTATGTTCCAATGCAGCTGACACCAACACCGCGTTCCAGACAACTAAGAGCTTCATTCCCAGAATAGGCACCTTGGGTCCAAAGGCCTCTCTTACTGCTTAATTAAAATCTTCACTAACTTGGGGCAAAATTGTGTCATGTTCCACTTTCTGATTGTGTCCTTGAGCCAACTCTGACACTCTCACTGTGATCCACACTGCCCCCACCAAGCACTCCCAGGAACAGGTACAGCATGCAGCAAGATACATACAAAAGCTGCCTCCAGACAGCACTAATCAAAAACTGCCAGAACAGGGACAGTACAAGGTTAGATGTAAAGCTGCCTCTACACTGTCCCCACCAAACACTCCCACACAGGGACAACACAGGGTTAGATACCTGCCTCTACTCCTTTGAGCTGAAAGTAAAGCTTCCTCTGAACTGTCCCTTCAAACACCCCCAGCACATTTTGAGCAAGGGGTTTGATACAGAACAAAACTGCTTCCAAAACCGTCCTCATCAAACAATCCCAGTACTGGCGGTGCATGGGTTAGATAGAGTGAAGCTTCCTCTACAACGTGCCCATCAAATAATACCAGGACAGGCACAGCACGTGGTTAGATACAGTAAATCTCACTCTATAATGTCTTTAACACTCCAGAACAGATACAGCACTGAGTCAGATATGATGAAGCTCCCTCTACTCTTTTAAAGAGAGAGTAAATCTCCTTTGTCAGTGTCTCCATCAAACACTACCGCGATAGATATAGCACACAGTTAATTTTTTAAAAATTCATTTGCAGGATAAGGGCACCACTGGCCAGGCCAGCATTTATGGCCCATCCCTAATTGTCCAGAGGGCAGTTAAGAGTCACCCACATTGCTGTGGATCTGGAGTCACACGTAGGCCAGACCAGGTAAGGATGGCAATTTCCTTCCCTAAAGGGCATTAGTGAAACAGATGGGTTTTTCCAACAACTGACAACAGCTTCAATTTCATCATTAGACTCTTGATTCCAGATTTTTATTGACTTCAGATTCCACCATCTACGACGGCAGGATTTGAACCCACGTCCCCGGAATGTTATCTGGGTCTCTGGATTAACAGTCCAGTGATAATATCACTGGGTTATAACATCCCCTGCAGACTCAATACAGACTCAAGCTCACTATACTCCTTTAAACTGACAGTAAAGATCCCTTGTATCCATCAAACACTCTCAATATAGGGACAGCATTTGGTTAGATGACAGTAAATTTTCCTCTTTGTGACTCTAATATATTTCATTGTGCTTTGCACTGAACGGAGTACTTTTGCTGTCTAATATTGGTGATGTCGACGTTTGTTCACAGCCAATTTTACACACAGCAACTTGGCAACAACAAATGAATCTGTCTTCCTGAAGGGAGTAGATTTTGGCCCTAGGGTGAGACACCCAGAATCTCAGTCCACTATTGGCAATTGGATCTTTCATATCCATCTGAGGGGAGATGGGGACCTCAGTTGAACATCTGATCCACTTCAAAACACCTCGTTTACTTATCAAAGAACAAAGAACAATACAGCACAGGAACAGGCCCTTTGGCCCACCAAGTCTGTGCCAATGCATGATGCCTTTCTAAACTGAAAAACTTTGCCTCTATACAGTCCGTATCTCTTTATTCTGTGCCAATTCATGTATCTGTCAAGATGCCTCTTAAATGTTGCTCCACCACCTCCTCTGGCATTATATTCCAGGCACCGTTTTATACCAAACTCTGTGTAAAAAAAATTGCCTCTCACATCTCCTTTAAACCTATCCCATTTAGCCTTAAGCCTATGCCCCCTAGTAATTAACATTTCTATCCTGGGGAAAAAAAAAAAAGAGTCCGCCCATCCGTTCTGTCCATGATTCTCAATTTTGTAAATTTCTATCACATCATCCCTCATCCTTCAACATTCAAGTGAAAACAAACCAAGTCTGTCCTCTGAGCTAATACCCTCCAAACCAGGCAACCTCGTTTCTGTACCTCCTCTAAGGCCTCCACATCCTTCTTGTAGCCTGGTGAGCAGAACTTTATGCAGTATTCCAAATTTGGCCTGACTAAAGTTCTACATAGCTGCAACATTACTCAGTAATTTTTATACTCTATGCCCTGACCGATAAAGGCAAGCATGCCATATGCCTTCTTGACCACCTTATCCACTTATGTTGCCACTTCAGGGAACTGTAAATGTGTATGCCTAGATCCCTCTGTATGTTGATGCTGTGAAAGGTTCTGCCATTTACTGTATACTTCCCTCCTGCATTAGATCTCCCAAAATGCATCATGTCATATTTGTCCGGATTAAACTCCATCTGCTATTTCTCCACCCAAGTCTCCAGCCTATCTATATCCTGCTTTCCGCAGCTTCCCAATCTTTGTATCATCCGCAAACTTACGAATCAGGCCACTTCCTCCAAATCATTTCTATATATTACACCCGTAGGTGTCCCAGCACCGATCACTGTGATCTCCAGTCAGAACCACTACTCTCTGTATATGACAAAACCAGTTCTCTATCCGTCTTACTAGCTCACTGTGGATCCCATGTGACTTCAACTTATGTATTAGCCTGCCATAAGGGACCTTCTCAAAGGCCTTGCTAAAGACCAAATAAAGAACATCTACCACTCTGTCCTCATCAATCATCTTTGTGAGACACCACCTTCCTCACACAAAGTCATGCTGCCTATCACTAATAAGTATATATCTTTCTAAATGTGCGTAAATCTTGTCCCTAAGGATCTTCGCCAGTAATTTCCCTGACGTAAGGCTCATCGGTCTGTAATTTCCTAAACAAAGGAACATCGCTGGCTATTTTGCAGTCCTCTGGGACCTCTCCTGTGACTGAAGTGGATACAAACGTTTTACAAACGGCCCCAACAATTCCTTACCTGCCTCCCTCAGCATTTTGGGATACATTTCATCCAGTCCTGCGGACTGAATGCTTTTTAAAACACCATCTCCATTTTTATATTGACGTGCCCCAGAATATCAAATACCCCTGCTGAGACTCACCATCGACCATGTTCTTCTCCATTGTGAATACCGATGCAAAGTATTCGTTAAGAACCTCACCTACTTCCTCCAGCTCTACGTATAAACTCCCGTCTTTGTCCTTGAGTGGATCTGCCCTTTCCCTAGCCACCCTCGTGCTCCCTATATATATTTAAAACGCATTGGCAAACAGCATTAAGGAGAATCCCAAAGATATTTCATGGCTCCTTTTAGCCCTTCTAATTCCTTGTTTGAGTTCTCTCCTGCTATCTTTGTATTCTTCAAGGGCTCTGTCTGTCTTAGGAAACTGTCTCCTGTTCTCTTTTTGACTGATCCCCAGTTAAAAGATTCCCTCATGGCAAATGTGGATTTACCCTCAAACAGCCATCCCCAATCCAGATTTCCCAGTTCCTGTACAACATTATGGTAGTTAGCCTTCCCTCAGTTTAGTACTTTCACCTGAGGTCGACTCTTATCCTTAGCCATAAATCACTTAAAACTTAGAAAAATTATGGTCACTGTTCATGAAGTGCTCCCTCGCTGAAACTTCGATCACCTGGACAGGCCCATTCCCCAATGCCAAGTATGACCCCTTACCTAGTTGGACAATTTGCTAATTTTTTCAAAGAACTGCCCTGGACACACCTAACAAATCATGCCCCCATCCAAGCCCCTAGCACCAAGCAAGTCCCAGACAACGTAGGGAAAGTTAAAGTCACCCACAACACTGACCTTGTTATTTTCACATTTTTCGTTATCTGTCCATGTATCTGTTCCTCTATCATCTGCTGGGTGTTGAGAGGCCTGTAGTACAATCTAATCAAAGTGACTGCACCCTTCCTATTCCTGAGCTCTCCTCATATGGCCTTGCTGGATTAGCCCTTCCTCAGTAGCTATGATATTCTCCCTAATCAGAAACACTACTCCCCTACCTCTTTTACATCCCTCTCACACCGGAAATATCTAAATTCTGGAATGTTAAGCTGCCCGTCTTGTCCCTCTCTCATCCAAGACAATAATCACCAGGTCTCAAGAACTGGACTTGAATCCACACCTTTATGACTACAAGAGGAGAGAGCTTTTGGTTTGGCTGTAAAGCAGTTTGGAGTAGCCTGAAGTGAACATTGGTGCTGATGAAGATACCTCCTTCTCCCAGATAACAGGTGTGATGCCAGAGCTGTACACCTCCCAGAGGACAGCCAACTAATTTGTACCATGACTCACAGCTGAACCCAATGTCACCAAGGTTTTATGGTCAATGTCAGACTGTGTAGCTGCCTGGAGGATCGAGCCATGATCATATTGAACGGTGAAGCAGGCTAAAAATGCTGAATGGCCTACTCCTGCTCCTATTTTCTACTCTTCTATGGAGATTGGGTATGCCCGAGTAGGCACAGGGCAACAAATAGGAGGGTGTGACATGGCCATCATTTACACAACGCATTGCTGCGATTCCCAGAGCAAGACAAAGATAACAGGGCTACTGGAACAAGGCAGGAAAAAGAAAGAATGGAATGTCTTACGGTGGCATGACCCAGCCCAGCGGGTGAGCGATCGGCCCCACGGTGCCTGGAGACAGCGGGTAGTACGGAGAGAGTTCGGAGGGGTATGGAACCCGAGGGAGTCCTGCAACAATGGGAAGAAAAGAGCAAAGAATCATGATGGTGGTCAGAATTGCAGATCAGCTGAGATTGGAGGTCAGTCTAACTGCTCACCGGTCTTGGAGCTGAGTTCAGAGGACAGATGAGGGGTTGGGTTCCCAGGTGAGAAGTGTTCGTTGCTGTAGGTGATGAGGGGAGTGAGAGGGTGCATGTGATGAGCGTGCTGCACCAGAGGCAACCTGTTAGTCTACAGGAAATAAAAACACACACACAGCAGTCAACAATTTTCCACAGGACTCTCCAACCCTCATGGTTCACTGATCAGACATCCACCTTCCCACATTCCAGAATCCCCTACACTTTCAGTAACCAGCCTGGAATAAATAATATTCCAGAGACTAAACAAGGCTGCAGGGTGAGAGTTTTTAGATGGGAGTACACTTTGAGGTGGCCCGAGAGGGGGTGGAGGTACAGCAAGACAAATATTCACCCGTCATTCAATTCTTTGCACCTGTCTGTATTCTGTAATTCTTAATCCAATGACTCAACAGCAATCTAGAAAGTTCAATGAGAAATTTTCAATGATGCCCTAGTATTTTAGAGATAATTCCAGAATTCCAGCAGTCCATTTGTGAAGAAATATTTTCTGATATCACCTCTGAATGGCCTGCCTCAAATTTGAGAGCTTTTTTTTTAATCCCATGTTCATTATGTGTCTGTATGCATCATGCCAAATATTTTTATTAAGTTCCCCTTTGAACATCTATACTGATAGGATCACAAAGCTAATTTGTTCAACCTAACCTCACAAAGGAACACTGTTCGCTGCAGTATCTTGCTGATAAACCTGCAGTGCTCACTCTCCAAGGCCTATACAGATTTCCTGAGATGTGGAGGCCAGAAAATACGAGCTTCTCCACTTGGCAACGAACTAGAGCTCTGTATAATCCATCTTAATTCCTCCACTTCATATTGTGCTACCTTCAAGATGAAGACCAACATTCTCCTGGCATTTTGATGATTTCTGCACTTGGACCTCTAAACCATTAACATTTCTAGAAGTCGAAGTGGTTGTAACTGAGGCAAAGATTTTGACTGATCATTCTCAAATCCAGATGGATGAGTTCATAATTTCTCTCCATGCAGTCCACCTGCCATAGTTTTACAGTAACATTCCACTCCACCCAGAATGAATAGTCTGCACCACTCAAGGTGGTTGGCCCATGGCTCACCGCCCCAGCTAACTCCCTAAATGTTTGATGTTACTCACAAGGTGGATGGGAGCTGGAGAGTCTTTGAGGCAGCTGGCAGTCTGGACGTCCAACAAGGGCCACTTCATCTGCAGATACTGGAAACATCATAATGGAGACAGAATACAGTAAACAGATTAAAGATGACGTCAGGCAACAGTCTTAACTAGACAGGAAATACCTCTCTCTTTCTGCATCACTATTTAATAATTCCAAACTAAACCCAGACACCACACTCGTTCCACAGTCCTGCATCAATCCCAAACTAAACCTATTTCCTAGCTGTCTCCTCATATCCCTGTAGCAATCTCAGTTAAGACACATGAGCCCAGAATGTACCGGATGCTCCTGGTACAGCACTGAAAGAGTGCTACACTGTCAGAGATGCCAATTTTCAGACAAGATCTTAAATAAAGACTTTGTCTTTCCTCTGTTTGAACATAAAAGGATTCCCCATAAGTATTTGAAGTAGAGGAGAATTCCCCTTGTGTCCTAAGCTAAGATTAATTCTTCAGTGAACAATTACGAATTAGATTAGCCAGTCATCAGCTGATTGCTATTTGGGAAGCTTGTGCTCAACAATTTGCTCCTGCATTTCGCATATTACAACAGTGGTAATAGCTCAAATGTATTTGATGGTCATGAAGCATTATGGGGTGCCCTGAAGTCATACGGGATGCTTTATAAATACAAGTTTTTCCTTTTCTCCCCACTCTGACTGGCAATCCTGTATTACAAAGGAGAATCATTCCACCTCTCCAAGTTAAAATAAAAACACTTGCACTTTATTGATCATTATACGTCCCAAATAATGTCCCTGCAACCAATGATGTAATCTTCAAATGTGGTCATTACTGTCACATAGGATTTGGATGCAGGATAAGTATTGACCAGGTAGAGGCTGTTTCGTAGACTGGTTGCACTTTAATTCAATAAGAAATCAGAATCAGAGAACATGCATCTGATCACACAGAGGGAGGAAGGGTAGAAATTGCAGAGGCATTAACAATACACTTCCAATCCTGCTGTCATGCAGGGATGATGTCAGAGACCTGGAGAACAACACTGTTATACCCTTAATCATAAACAGATGAGAGAATATACCCAACAGTTACAAGCCTATCCACAAAACCTCAGTGGTGGGAAAGCTTTGAGAAATGATCATGTGGACAAATGTGAATGGGTCAAAGAGATGCAGTGACTTGTTCAGGTAAAATCATCTTCAAAAAACTTGCTTGAGTTTTTTGATGAAAGAACACAGAGCACTCATGAGGGTAACGTGCTTGATGTGAAAAACATGAATTCCAAAGGCACAAGAGACCTATGAGCAAAGTTGGAGCTCGTGAAATAAAAGAGACAGTAACAACATAGAGACAGAGTCATACAGCATAGAAACAGGCCCTTCAGTCCAACTCATCCATGCCAACCAAATTGCCCAAACTAAACCAGTCCCACTTGCCCGCATTTGGCCCATATGCCTCTAAACCCTTCCTATTCATGTACCGATCCAAATGTCTTTTATGTTGTAACTGTACCTGCACCTACCATTTCCTCTGGCTGTTCATGCCACATACGAACCACCCCATGTGAAAACATTGCCCCTCAGGTCCCTTTTTAATCTTTCCCCTTTCACCTTAAAAATATACCCCCGAGTTTTGAACTCACCCACCCTTGTGAAAAGATGATTTGCTATTCACCTTATCTATGCCACTCATGATTTTATAAACCTTCATTAGGTCACCCCTCAACCTCTTGCTCTCAATTGAAAAAAGTCCCAGCCTATCCCTATAACTCAAACCCTCCAGTCCCGGAAACATCCTGGTCATTTAATAATATATAGCAGGGTGACCAGAACTGTACACAGCAGTTGGTTTTGCTATAATGCGTGTTCCGGCAATGTGAATTGGCTATAGCGCAACTGACGAATAGGGGAACGATATTTCTAAAACGTGAACTTGTGTTGGCTATAACGCAATTCCATCAGTGCTCCTCATCCTGGATAATTCATCAAACCTTCCTCCCACCATTGGTGAGCTTTCTGAAAACATCAAAGTGCTATTTCTACTCCCAAACACAACCTCTCTCCTTCAACACATGGACCAGGATGCAATAAGAGCTTTTAAAGCTTATTATTTAAGGTGCACATGTAAGAGGCTGACTGCAGCCACTGAGGGGGATAAGGACAGTGTTCTTCAATTTTGGAAGAGCTTTAACATCAAGAATGCAACTGACATTATCCTGGAGGCCTGGGGTGATGTCAGTAAGGACTGATTGCATGCAGTTTGGTGAAAGCTTCTCCCAGAATTTTTTCCAAGATTTTAAAGGCTTTGATCCGTCAGAAAAGCTCCGAAGAATCTTACAAAGCAAGTTGAATTTGAAGAAGTAGAGAGTGAGGATGTTGAAGAGCTGCTGGAGTCCCACTGTGAAGTTGATCTGCAAAAACTTGTCAGTGAGGGGAAAGTGGAAGCTGGAGATGAAGTAGTAGTAGTCCAGGATGCAGCACCACAAGAGCTTTCCACTTCAGTTTTGTCTTCTATCCCGAGGGAAATCGAGAAGCAGTTCTGGCTCTTAGAGGACAACAATTACAATGCAGAACTCAGCAGTTCGTGGAATACGATCTTAGTTGGCACCCTATTTACAGCTTCTTCATGAAAGAAGAAAAAGGGCAAAGCAGCAAAAACTGGATTTCTTTTTTAATCCAACCCCCAAGAAACAGTCAGAAGACAATGAACCAGAGACATCCACTTCTGGATTAACTATTTTTTGCCCTAACCCTGCAAATAAAACCACACCTCAAGGTGGCAATAATGGTGATGACGACGATGACCTTCAGCCCCTGCATTAACAACACAGCAACCTCAAAACCACCTCCTCCATCAAGTCATCTTGACCTTTTTTCCAAGGCAAGGTGTTAAATTTACTTTTATTTCATTATTAGACATGAATTAAACATTTATTCAAACTGTACTATCCTTTGTGTTAGGCATTTAAGTGATTTTTGAGCAATTTTGAGTGATTTTTTTGGTGGTTTGCCCCAACTCCACTTTTTCCATAGGCCCTGTTATTTCTATAGCTTGATTTTCTATAATGCGATGTTGCGCAGGAACACAATTATCGCTTTATAGCAGAACCGACTGTACTCCAAAAGTGCTTCACCAACGTCCTGTACAACTTCAACATGGCATCCCATCTCCTATCCTTAATGATTTGAGCAATAAAGCCAAATGTGCTAAAAGCCTTCTTAACCACCCTTTCTACCTGTGATGCAACTTTTAAAGAACCATGTACCTGACTCCCTAGGTCCCTGTTCAACAAGATTTCCCAGGGCCCTACCATTAACTGTACAAGTCCTGCCCATGTTTGTTTTGCCAAAATGCAAAGTCTCGCATTAATCCAAATTAAACTCCATCTACCACTCTTCAGCCCATTGCCCCAGTTGATCCAGATATCTTTGTAATCTTAAATAACCTTTCTCACTGTTGACTACACCACCAATTTTGGTGTCTTCCACAAAATTACTAATCGCTGGTCACAGGCATCCAATCCAAGAAACAACTTTCCACCACCACCCTCTGTCTCCTACCATCAAGCTAATTTTGTATCCAATTGGCAAGATCACCCTGAATCCCATGTGATCTAACTGTACAAATTAGTCTACCATGTGGAACCTTGTCAAAGGCTTGACTGAAGTCCATGTAGACAAGGTCAGTCTCCCTGCTCTCATCAATCTTATGGGCAATGTTGGAGTAAGCACCCTCTACAATGTGCTCAACGTTCCCAGGGCAGGTACAGCACAGAGTTAGATACAGAGTAAAGCTTCCTCTACTCTTTTAAACAGAAAGTCAAGTTCCCTCTACACTGACCCCACCAAACAGTCCCAGGACAGGTACAGCACAGGGTTAGAGCTCATCCGACATTGCCCTGTACCCTTTCAGCAGTAATACTGAATCCAAGCAAAGAGGGTGGTAAGACAGATATTTGGTCTCTCAGGGAATCAATGAGTAGAGTGGTAAGACAGGGAATGGAGTTTCAGCGTAATGTCTGCCCTAAGTTCTGGTACTGAGGACTACTAACCTGTGGTTTGATAGAATGCCACCACCAATCCTCTCCTGAAGACATCTTTAATCACCCACCCTGTTCATACATACTGTGACACATCTCTGGGGCAAGCGCGACTTGAACCTGGAACACTTGGATCAGAGGTAAGGACATTACCATTGCACCAATCAATCCTATACCCATTTCCCATATTCTACTTTTAATTAGGCATATTTGGATGCACGAGAAATAGACTGGACATTTATATCAGGAGCAACCATTGGCTGCATGTAGCAAAAATAATTTAAAGGGACAATTGCTCAGGATGGTGGGTGGTATCTGAATTGGGGACGATCATTCAGAAAACAATAGGTCACGCAGCATCTCCATATTGCAGTCCAACTTGACTCTGATGCTGCCTAACTCTGCAATCCCAACGGCTGCGTTTGTGCTCTGCTGCATACTCAGATGAACTGAAGGGGGCAGGGCAAGAAGCAGCTTGCAACACAGACCTCCAGAAGGTGGCAGCTCTGACCTACACTCTGGGCTGGAAACAGAAAGGCGATTGTGATGCAGCCACTCACCACTACATACTTCAAATGTTTGTAATAAAAACAAGCGAAGAATTCGTCACTGACTCAAACCAGTTTGCAACTGCTGATGGTGGGCCCGGCAATGTCAGACAGACCATCGGTTTAACAGGAGAAGGAGGGTGAGCTGTGCGAGTGTCAAAACAGAAGAGGATATGCAACCATGTCACACAGATTCTTGCATTTACTTACTGAATTTACTTATAGGATTCTGTGCTATTCCCAAGAAACCCCACTTTATGTAGCTAACTGCATGCTAAAAATGGCACAACTATGCTGAGGTGTGCAGCCAAGGATCCCAGAAATTAAACAGTCATCCAGCAATCAACCTTCCCCAGATCCATTGTACAAAGGGAGACCCAAAAACAGAGAGGTTTTTAACTGGCTCCGCACACCCAGAACAGAGTGTTCACAGTCACCCAATACAATCCATCATTCAGTGTGCTAATGAAGCGATAGCCAGAAACACAAACACAATGAACCTGAGGATGAGAGAGCTCATAGGACAGGATCCACATATCGTTCAACACCTCTGTCCTCCTCTTGATGCTTCCTCTGCCCACTCACCATCCGAACACGATAGTCCTGTAAACCACCTCTCCAGTGCTACACAATCTCAATCCCCACTGTTCAGCCATGCTGGGAAGCTAATGCAATTCTGGCCTTTATATCAAGAGGACTGGAGTACAAGGATGCAGCAGTTATACAAAACTCTGCACAGACCCACTTGCAGATCTGGGCACCAGACCTGAGGAAGGATCTATTGGTCTTTCAGGGAATACAACATAGGTTTACAAGAATGATACCTGGTCTGCAGGGTTAAGTAATGAGGAGAATATATACAAACTAGGTCTGTTTTCTCTCAAATTTAGAAGGTTAAAGGAAGATCTGATTGAAGTTTTCAAGATATTAACAGGAAAAGATAGGACTGATAAAGATAACCTATTTCCATTGGTAAGGGATTCTCAGACTAGTTCTAGAATTAGGGCCAGACCATTCAGGAGAGATGTTAAGAAGTACTTCCACACCCAAGATGCGACAGGTATTTGGAACTCTCTTCCAAAAAACGGCAATGGATGCAGGATGAGTTGTTAATGTTAAATCTGAGATAGATCATTTTTGTTAAGCAAAGGTATTTAGGGATATGGGCCAACGGCAATTATCTGGAGTAAGGCCACAGAACAGCCATGATGTCATTGAAGGGTGGAATAGGGTCAAGGCCTGAATGCCCTACTCCTGTTCCTATTCCAGACACTGTCCTCAAACCAATCCCTAACTATATCCTGATACAAGAAGCACAGGGCTCTGAAATGTTTTCTCCACTTACGTTGTATACTGGCAAACAGACAGCCCATCCACAGCCCATTGTTAAAAAGCAAGCCTGCTTTTATGAATGCACAGGGGAATGAAAAGGCAAGGAAAAAAGACTAGGTGAATAAGTAGGATTTGTCACAACCGTTCAGGATCTTACAGCAAATCACTCCTCACTCGTCTGTCCAACTTTTCCCCCCGAAAAAAACCCCACTCATTCCCTGGTTTTAATCTGGTAAACCTCCTTTGAAATAACACTATTGCATTTACATCATTCCTTAAATAAGACCATAACTGCATACAGTATTCCAGATGTGGTCTCACCAGTGCCATGGACAAGTGAAACATAACATTCTAACTTTTATGTTCACTATGTTTTATAAGAAAGAATAGGATCTATTCCCCTTTCTAATTACGTGGTATAAGTGTATAGTCACCATTTGTGACTCATGAACTAGAAAAATTTTGATTATCTCTGCACCTTGGAATTCTGTAGTCATTCCCTACTTAAACAATAATCTGCTTCATTGTTATTCCAGCCAAAGCAAACAAATTCATATTTTCCCATATTACATTCTAACAGGTTGAGTGAGTAGACAAAAACCTATCTATAATTGATCTGCAACCTAGCTATGTCATCGTTACAACACACTTTCCTATGTATCTTTGTTTATCTGAAAATTTAGCCATTGTACCTTCAATCACCTCATCTAAGTTAGTCATATAAATTGTAAAAAGATGAGGCTCGAGCAGACCAGAATGGGAGCCCACTCATCACATCCTGACAATCTGCCAATCCATTTATGCACAGTCTTTGTTTTCTGTCAGCCAGCCTGTCTTCTGTTCATGCTAGCATGTTACCCCGTAC
This sequence comes from Rhincodon typus, assembly GCF_021869965.1. Classification (NCBI taxonomy): domain Eukaryota; kingdom Metazoa; phylum Chordata; class Chondrichthyes; order Orectolobiformes; family Rhincodontidae; genus Rhincodon; species Rhincodon typus. Next base: position 16,188,655 of record NC_063371.1, on the reverse strand, counting down.
ACCATGAGCTCCTACCTTCTGCAACAGTACAGTCCTCTTCAAGTCCTAACCCTCTGATAGTGCAGAATTCCCTAAGTACTAACCCTCCAACAAGTGCAGTGTTCCCTCAGTACTCACCCTCTGATAGCGCAGCACTCCCTCTGTAGTGACCCTCAGTACTGTCGCTCTGACATTGTACCCTCAGGACCACAATGAGGTCCCAGTCTGGATTACTTGCCAAGTTTCTGCAGTAACAACTGAGAGGCATTTCCTGCTCTATGCTCAGTGGTCGAAATATCTCTCCATACTTTCCCCTGCCCTACTCCAAACTCATATCTCCATTCACTTCTGTCGTATTTATTCTGAAAATGGTAGGGTCCCATCCCAGCTACATTACTGGACTGCTTCTCACTCAAAAAAGCCAAGACAACGCTAGTGGAGACAGGAGTTCAAATCCCACAATGCCACAGAATTTGAAATCATTGAATTCAATGTTGAATAATAACAAAAATTTTGAAAAGCTGTGTATAAACCTAACAACTTGTCAAAGTCCAACCAGCTCATGAAGACCATCCCAGAAGAAAATACTGCCATTTTTACTAGTCACGTCTTGATCTGATTTTGAATTACAGGGTGAAACTAACTTCCCTCTGAAATAGCCTGACAATTCTCGACAAAATAAAAGCAACGATAAGAATACATTTGTACAAAGAGACACAGTCTGCCATGTCAAACTCACAAAATCCTCCCCACCAGCTTACGGCAACTTCGGAGGATCATCACATACTCACAAATTTGTCATACTCCATAGATCATGCCTTCCAGCTCAGGTCCCAAATCTCATCAGCATTAACTCAAAGTACAAACAGAAAGTGTGGAGATACTCAGCAGGTTTGCTGGTATCTGGATCATTTCTGTCTCCTTTGATGCTGGCACATCTGCCAAGTACTGTCAACTTGTTCTGAACTCACTAGGCTCTATTACCATCCTGGAAGGATCCTTTCCCATCAACATGGCAGACTCAAAGGAGGGACAGTATGACCCTTCGTATTGAATCATATTGGAGACTCATGGCATCAGGTCAGCAATGGACTTAGGACATACCCCACTGATTATCACTTTTCCCCATCACTCAGCTGCTGAATCTACTTCAGGAGATGACATGATCATAAACATCCCCATTCTCCCTCCACCACTGACTCTCAAAGCAGTGTATACCATTTACAAGATGCACTGTAGAAATTTACCAACGCTCCTTAGACAGCACCTTCCAATCCCACAACCACGTCCACTGAAAGGACAACAGATACATGGGAACACCACAAACTGTAAGTTCCCCTCCAAGCCATTCACCATCTTCATTTGGAAATAAATCACCATTTCTTCAGGGTCACTGGGGCAAAATCGAGGAACTCCCCACCTGTACTACGGGTGTCCCTGCACCCCAAGAATTGTAATGGTTCAAGGCAAGGATTCATCACCACTTTCTCAAGGGGAACCAGAGATAGACAATAAATGCTGGCCCAGCTAGTGATACCCACATCCTGTGAATGAATTAAAAACTGGCAGATACAAGTACATAAGAGCAAAATACAAGGTTGAAGCATTGGCTACCACACTCATAACAGCACAGGAGAAAATTTGTCTCATGGCCATACCAGCTATATGAAGATCAGTTCACGTCATCCGCTTCCCCCACACTCTCTCCCCATGTCCTGCAAGTTTATTTCCCTCAAATATCGATACAAATTCCTTTTGAAGTCACTGACAGTCTCCACTTGCACAACCCTTGTAGGCAGCAAGTTCCAGGCACTACATACTGCATTATAAATTTTTTCCTGAAACCCCTGCATGTCATGTCGTACACCTTCAATTTGTGTCTCCCAGTACTTGTCCCATCAGTACAACAGCTTAACTTTGTCTACCTTACCAACATACACAATGATGACAGCTCAAAAGGGGGTTCTGCATAAAAGTAAATCAATCAGTCACATTCTCCTTCCTTTTTTGCCACAGAGCTGCAGACTCTCTGGTCTCGTCAGTAATTATCTAATTCCCTTTTGAAAGCCACAGATGCATTTGTCTCCACCACATTCTCAGGCAGTGTATTTCTAATCCTAACCACTACTGCTTAAAAACAATTTCACTTTACCATCGCTTACTTTGTCAATCATCTTAAATCAGTGCTGTCAGGTTCTCCTCCTCCTGTCAGTGTTCTCCACAATTCAGTCCAGACCCTTCCATGATTTACTACACCTTTATCAAGTCTCATCTCACTTTTCTCTTCTTGAAACAAAAATGTCCAGCCTCCACAATCTATTCTCTAAACTATATTTAGTCCAAAGAACAACAATGTCTGTTCATGGCTGAAATCCTCCATTTGTGTGGTGTCATCATGTGAGTACTATCAGCACGGGAACTGCACTAGTTCAGGGGACAGATCTGTAGTTATTCACCGAGGGAAGATATTTTCTCATCAACTTGTTCAGAAATGTTATGACACAACTCGAACATGGGCCTCCTGGTTCAGAGATAAGGACACTAGCATTGTATCACAACAGCCCCTCGTCATTATGGGAAAGTGACAGCAATTGGCCAAAAAGAGCAATTGCCGACGCTATCTGTAGTGACTGGAACCAGGGCTAGATGGATCTCATTGACAATGAGGTCCTTAATTGGGTTTGTTAGCCTGGGCCAATCAGGGAGTCCTGGCTGATGGATAAAAACAGGAGATTCAGAAGGTCTTCTCAATCTAGGGACTTGGATTGGCCGGTCACAGCCCACGTACTGTGCAGATGTAAATAAAGGGTGACTTGGTGACAGGATACCTGCCTCTATGCAATTATTTCAGGGAAAATCTAGATGACTGGGACCAATTTTGGCCTGACGATTTGAAGTGACTACAGAGAAATGATTGGCTGAACAACATATCTTGTACTGTAAACTTCAAGAGCACTGCATGAACACATTGAAGCTTCCAGACGGGATTCCATAAAAAAAACCACACAATTAACTTGTGAGCAAAATCATAGCTGATGGAATGAAAGAGACAATAGTAGCATGGATACAAAACTGGCTGAGTGACAGGAAAAAGACTAATGACTGATGGAAGGTTTTTTCACTTGAGAAAGGTTTCTGCTGAGTTCCTCAGGAGTTATGTTGGAACTCTTGCTATTCTTGACACTGGTGTACAGGGCACAATTTTAAAATGTGTGGATTATAGGAAACTTGGAAACATTGTAAACTGTGAAGCAGATAGTGTACAATGTCAAGAGGACAGAGTCAGGTTGGTGAAATTGGCAAACAAGTGGCAGATAAAACTGATCGTAGAGAAATGTAATTGATTCATGTCAGTGAGAACAACATTGAAGTATTATAAAATAAAGGGCTATATTTTAAAGGGGCGCAACAGCGGAGGGACCTGGGTGTATTTGTGCATAAATCATTGAAGGTGATAGGGATATGAGAGGTTAAGAGCATAGTTAATTAAAATTACAGCATTCATAAATTTTATTAACAGGACAGAGTTTAAAAGCAATGACATACAATAAGTTAAACTTATTTGAAAGATTCCACTTGGGCATTATATTCAGCTCCTAGTTTAGCAGGGATGTGAAGGCATTAATGCAGAAAAGATTGAGAATGTTTCTGGTGAAGGGTAATTTCATTTCTGGAGATGGAAGAAGTTGTTATCCTTGGAGAGTTGAAGGAGACTTCAAGGAGATATTCCAAATCATGGCGATCTGGACTGAATGGACAGGGTGAAAGTGCTCCCATAGATCCTATAGAAGGATCAAGAACAAGAGGGTACAGATTTAAGCTAACTGCCATAAAAGGCAGTGATGACACGAAGAAAATCCACTTCACGGCGAGTGGTTAGGGTCTGGAATGCACTGCCTGAGATGCGAGGCAAGCAGGTTCAATTAGAGTGCTGAGGAGTGCAATGAATCGCTATCTGGAAAAGGAAAATAGCGCTACAGGAAGCAAACAGGGGAGCTGAAGTTGCTAAATTGACACAGAGCTAGTACAGACACATTCAGCTAAATGCCCCCCTTCTGTGCTGTATCATTTCTATGATAATGTCAACTCCAGGGCCACTCCCTATTCTGTTAACCAGCCTTTTATGTGGCACTTCATTAAAATCCACACAAACAACATCCACCGAATTCCCTTCAGCAAGCTTCTGCCACATTCATCAAAACAAAATTAGTTGTTGACCACGCTGCATCTTTTACAAAGTTGTGCCTGCTTTCCTTAATTATTCCAAATCACTGAGTGCCTGTTCATTTTGTCCCCCCACCTCTATTTCTAAAACTTTAAACATCACAGATATAACTGGACAGTCTGCGCTGACAACCAATATCCTTACATCCTCTGTTGAATAAGGGCGTCACATTTACCATTTCTCCAATCCTCTATGCCTCTTCACTAGGTACAGCCTATTGCTACACTCACTTTCCTTTCAGACCAAAATGGAAGCCATCAAATCCAAGCTACCTATTCACTCGCCACGCAGCCAGTTAGCTGCCTGCCTCCTCCCCATAACCCAATGCCATTTCAGAAGGCAGCCTTCAGACAATATGAGTCACTCCAATTAATATCAATATATAGCAAAGGCTACTGGGCCTGATATCATTCCAGCAGTAGCCCTGAGGACTCGTGCTTCTGAACTGGCCACAACACTTGCCAAGCTATAATACAGTTACAACACCGGCATCAACCCAGCAATGTAAAAAATTGCGCAGGATTATCCTGTCCACAGCCAGAAAAATTCAGTTTAGCGAACAGTCTAGTTGTGATCACCAGCAAAATGATGGAAGATGTTGCTGATGGTGCTATAAACATCACTCAAGACAATAGTGCTCATTATGGATTCCAGCAGGACTGCTTAGCCACAGGTCTGGCTATAACCTTCCTCCGATCATGGAATGAGAAAGCTGAATTCCAGGGGCAAGATGAAAGTGACTGCCTTTGAGACCAAATATGACAGAGTGTGGCATCAAGATGGCCAAGTAAATGTCAACAGGAATCAGGGCAAAAATTCTCTGCTGGTTGCAGTCGTATCAAACACTAAGGAAGATGGTTGTAGTTCTTAGAGGTCAGTCATCTCAGCTCCAGGATATCTCTGCAAGAGTTCCCCAGGAGAGTATTCTAGGCTCAACCAGCTTCAGCTACTTCAACCAAGTTCCCTCCATCAAAAGGTATTCGTTGATGACAGCACAACATCCAACACCATTCACAATTTCTTAGATACTAAAAATTACACATATTCAAATCCAGAATCATTCCAACTTGAATTTCTAAACAGCGTATAATATTCTGGCAACAAATATCTCCAACAAATCAACATCTAAACACCTTTATTGACATTCAGTGGCATTACCATCTTCAAATCCCCCACTGTCAACATGCTAAGAGTTAGCACTGACCTGAAACTAGACTCGCCACATAAATATTGTGGCTGCAAGACCAGGTTATAAGCTGATTATTGTGCCAAGGGACTCACCTTCTGTCCAACAACTACAAGGCATAGTCAGACGTGCCTGGATGGGTGCAGCTCCAACAACATTTAAAGCCTCAACATCACTCAGGACAAAGCAGTCCACTTGATTGGCACAAACATCCACTCCCTCCACCACCAATGCTTAGCAACAGCAGCAGCATGTAGCATTTACAACAGGCAATGCAGTAACTCACCAAGGCTATTTCAGGAGCACCTTCCAAAGCTGCTGCTACTTTTACTGAGAAGGACAATGGCAGCAGATAGAAGCGAACACCACTACCAGAAAGATTCCCTCCAAGTCACTCATCATCCTGAATTGGAAACACATCATTGTTCCTTCAGTCTCGCTTGTTCAAAATCCTGGAACACCCTTCTTAATGTCACTGTGGGACTACCTACAGTGGCTCTAGAAGGCCACTTACTCCAAGACAATCGGGGATTAGCGCTGGCCTGGCTAGTGTCTCTCACAGCCCATGGATGAATTAAAAACTCTAAAAAGTCTCAAAGCTCTTCTCCCTCTTGTCCAAATTTCCAACAAAACTGCTCATCATCCCTTCCTAGCCCCAGCATTAGTTCATGATTTTCATGGCCTCCTTTCCTCGAGTCTTAGTTCCCCCCCGCCACCACTTTCAAGTCTGCCAGCATCACCCCGTCTCTAACAACCCTCCACTTTGATACCTTTGTCCTTGGAAATTACCCAATCATCAATGCCTTCTCCAAAGTCCTCAAACACATTGTTACATTACAAATCCACAACATCAATGTTTGACAACAGCAAATTCTCACTCACAAATACCTATCTCAACCCTCCACCCTTAGACTACTCACCTGAGATCCAGTACAGGATGAACAGGCATTTCCTCCAATGAAATCTCAAGAAAACTGAAGGCAGGGTTTTCCCACACCAATCACAAACTGTATTCCCAAGCCACTAGCTCCATCCCTCTCCCTGGCGAATGTCTTGGATTAAAGCCAATGGTTCACAAACGTGCTGTTATTCCTGATTCCAGGACAAGCATGCGGCTATTTCCACCCAATCCTCTGCAAACATCATCCATCCTAATCAACTCAGTCACTCTTCTTCATTACCTCATGGTACATAGATATCATTGAAAAAACTCGCCTTCATTGCACATTCCTAAGTGGTCAAGAAAATGGTGTGGAGCTACCTCCTTGACTAGAACGAGGTGGCTTTCTGGAACATCTCAGGGGACAGTTACAAGTCAGTCACATTGCTATGGGTTTGCAGTCAGCAACAGGTCAGACCAGACAAGGATTACAGATTTCCCTCCACCGAGACTATCAGGAGCCAGGTGGGTATCAAGGACAATCAGGCAATATGACGGTCTCCGTTACTGAGACTGGCTTTTTTATTCCAGACATTTTAATGGACTGAACAATTTTGACAGGGAAAGGAAAGATTTTCTGTTTCCAGTAGTCAATATGACAGTAACTAGGGTCACAATTTGAAGATTGTCGGCAAGAGAGCTGGGATTGAGATGAGGAGAAACTTCTTTATTCAGAGGTGTTAGGATTTGGAATGCGCCACCTAGGCGAATGGTGCAGGCAGATTCCAATCGGAAGTTTCAAAGAGAAAGTGAAGGGCAGCAGAAATCGATTCATAACTCTGTGGCTTCCTCCAGTACAATCCCCTCATATTTCTGCTGCTTTTATCTGAAAGTGATGAAGTTAGAGGGCTACAGAATAGAAGTAGCTGTGTAGATCTTTCAGGAGCCTGCAGAGACATGGTGGGTCGAATGGCCTCCTCCTAAACTGTAAAATTCTTTGAATGCTTTGATCTAACTAAAATTCCTCATCAATTGTGGTGCCTGCAGTGCGTGAAGTCTCCTGATTATGTGTGCCAGAGGAAGTGGTACAGGTGGGTACAATTACAACATTAGAAAACATTTGGACAGGTACATAGATAGGAAAGGTTTAGAGGGATATGGGTCAAACGCAAGCAGTTTGGACGAGTTCAGTTTAGGAAACCTGGTTGGCATGGACATTTTGGGCCAAAGGGTCTGTTACTGTGCAGTATACCTCTACGACTCTGTGCCCAGAAGTATATTCCCAAGATAACCATGCCCTTGCTACTGCGTCCCTTAGTTCCGAAATGCTCTCTTGACTGGTGTCTCAACTTCCACCCAATACAAAATTTAGCTCAGCCCAAATTCTGGCCTCTATGTCCTAATTCACAGCTGATCCTGTCCACTCACTGCCGTCTGGGCTCACTGATTAACTTTGATTTGCGGTCTGGAAAGAATTGTCTTCAATCCCTCCATGAGTTAGTTAATGTCAAATTGTCTCTGTGATGATGGGAGTGGGACACACTCAAGGAGGGACAGAGGGAACAGTGAGAGTAACCAGACACACTGACTCTGTAGCTTCCTCGAGCACAGCTCCTCAGATTTCTGCTGCCTTTCAATTCTCACCTTGCACAGATACCAAATTTAATCTCTCCACCATTGGTGGCAGTGCCTTCAGCTGCATTGACCCCAAGCTCTGCAATTTCCTTTCTAAATCCCTCTTCCTTTCTCTCCTCCTCCTTCAGGATGCTTACTAAAATCTATTAGAGCATGCTGTCAGTTAAGGAACTGAATCTTGGGGTGATGTAGAGGTACATTTTGCCTAAGCTCCTATCAGAGGATGATAAAAAAGCAGAAGTTGTTCTTCAAGAGACAAACTATTTGGACCGTTTGCAGTTCAGGGTTTTCTTTAAGTGAACTGCAGGGCTCTTAATGCTCTGTCACCTTGTCCAGACTAACATACAACAGGGTCCAAACTTCAGTACACCCACAACATCAAGTCTTATCCAACAATGGGACAGACGGGATTAACACATCTTGAAAATCGACACTGCTCTGTTGACTCAATCTCCGGGTCACAATGAAGAGAACCAAAATTCGAGTGGATCCTATTACCCAGTACAGGATGGGAGATGAGGGGCTATTACAAGCAGACAATAATTTAGTGGGGTTACAGAGGAACTGGCAATTACAGACATGAAACAGGAGAGAAGCGAGGGAGGACTTCTCGCCCCTGGGTGTTTCCTCTTGACTTTCTGCTCGGTATCTGCAGTCAGCCCCTGCTGGGGGAGGGGGAAAGATTGTGAGGCGAGGAGTTACCCGTGTGGAGGTCTTTTCGAACTGCAGAAAGTTCTACCAAACTTGGCAAAATGTTGGGAGGCGTCGGAGAAAGGGATAAATGCAGCCTATTCCCAGCCTAGAACAAAAGGCTGAGGCCAATCTGAAGGAGGGGAGGTGGAAGAGGGAATGACGAGGGGAAAAGGAAACGGGAAGAGCAATGGGAAAAGGAGAGGCTCCTGTCTCTCTCTACCCCCGCCCCGCAAACGAAGTGAGCGCCGCGAGCAGCGAGAAAAAGTTTGCAAAGTCTTACCGTGCGGGCCCCGGGGGTGAGCGATCCGCTTGGGAGGTAAGGAGTAGACAGCTCCGGGATCATGATGAAAGGATAAGCGGCGGCAGCTCCCTTGAACAACCCTCCATCTTGCCTTTTGACTGGGAATTTGGGAACATGGCCGAGAGAGAGAGAGAGAGAGAGAAGGGTAGGGGGGAAAAGTTGGTGAAACTTTGCGAGTTGCCAGGAATGTTGCAAAGCTGTGAATGTAGAAAGCTCGGCTCCAGGATCTCACTCTCTCTCTCACTCACTCACCTTCGTGCTGCTGGTAATCCCGAGCTTTCTCTCCAAAACTCGGCGTGTGCCTGCGCTCAGCCTGCAAAACACAAAAACACACAGACAGAAAGAAAGAGCTGTGAAAGTGCCCGGGCCGGGGACCCCTCCCCCCATCAACGGGGCTCAGCAGCCAGGGCAGGGGGACGGCAGCTGGCCCGGCTCCTCACGGCCTCACCTCGGTCTCCGGGGAACTGCCGCCGCCGCCGCCGCCGCCACCACCCCCGCTGCCCGGCGCCGTCTGCTCGCTCTCGTTGACCAGAGATGACTTGACATCGGCGAGGTCCCGGTCTGCGGACACACTGCCCGGCCGCTTGTCCTCCTGCTCGCCCTCGTCCTTGAAGGAGATCATCTCATCACTGGCCCCCAGATCATCGCCTGCTGGAAGCTGCGGCATCTCGCTGGCTCTCACTCTTTCCTCTTCTCCTCTTTCTCCCTCCTTCCCTCTCTCTGACCACGCTCTGATTGACACTTTGATGGACACCAAACTTCCAAAGCTTTCTCCAATCAGAAGCCCCTGCGGGGGCGGGGCGACTGCCTTGAAATGGACTCGATCCCCGGAATGACCCTTCCCTTTCCCTTTCGCCAGACCCCCCCAACCAACCAAACAACCAGTATAAACTCTCTCCCTTCCCAATCCCACACACTCCGTCATCCTCACTTCCACACCAACTCTCAACCGCAGTGTCCCAAAGACTCACTATTACCAAATGCTGCACACTCACTTTTCAAAGCCCAAACTGAATGGAGAATTTGATCGAGACTGAGGGGAGACACAGACAGTCCCGTCGGAGCCAACTCCGGGCGCATTTCACTCATCAAACCAGCGCCGAAAAACCTAAGAGAGCCCCAACTAACTGCACACATGAAGCGAGTCCAACATAGGCGTGAAAACGAACATATTCAGGACGACCCTAAAATAAGATTTACCATGCACACCCTGAAGACCAGAACACAACAGGTATCAACACAAATAACTACACACAGAGGAGAGGTATTAACACAAATAACTACACACACAGGACAGGGAGTAACACAAACACAGACACACACAGGATAGGAACAACACATCATTACACACAGAGGACAGGTGTCAACACAAATAACTACACACACGACAGAAACAACACAAATAACTACACAAACAGGACAGGTATTAACACAAATAACGAAACACAGGACAGGAACAACACAAATAACTACACACAGGACAGAAACAACACAAATAACCACACAAACAGGACAGGTATCAACACAAATAACTACACACACAGGACAGGAACAACTCAAATAACTGCACAGACTGGACAGGTATTAAATCAAATAACTGCACACACAGCACAGGAACAACTCAAATAAGTACACGCACAGGACAGGTATGAACACAACTAACTACACACAAAAGACATTTATTAATACGAATAGCTACACACACAGGACAGGAACAAGACGAACAACTACACACACAGGACAGGTATTAACACAAATAACAACACACACAGGACAGGTATTAACACAAATAACTACATGCACAGGACAGGAACAACACAAATAACTACACACAGGACAGGTGTTAACACAAATGGCTACACACACATGACAGGTATTAACTCAAATAGCTACACACACAGGACAGGTATCAGCATAAATAACGGCACACACATGACAGGTATCGACACAAATAACTACACACACATGACAGGTATTAACTCAAATAGCTACACACACAGGACAGGTATCAGCACAAATACCGGCACACACAGAACAGCTATTAACTCAAATAACAAGACACACAGGACAGGAACAATACAAAGAACTAAACACACAGAAAAGGTATTAACTCAACTAACTACACAGACAGGACAGGTATCAACACAACTAACTAGACACACAGGACAGGTCTTAACACAAATAACTACACACGTAGGAAAGGTATTAACTCAAATAACTACACACACAGGACAGGTATCAACACAACTAACTACACACACAGGGCAGGTCTTAACACAAATAACTACACACACAGGACAGGAACAACACAAATAACTACTCACAAAGGAGAGGTATCAACACAAATAACTACACACACAGGACAGGTATGAACACAACTAACTACACACACAGGACATGTACTAACACGAATAGCTACACACACAGGACAGCAACAACATGAACAACTACACACATAGGACAGGTGTTAACACAAATGGCTACACACACAGGACAGGTATTAACACAAATAACTACACACGCTGGACAGGAACAACACAAATAACTACACACACAGGACAGGAACAACACAAATAACGACACACACAGTACAGTTATTAACTCAAATAGCTACACACACATGACAGGTATCAACACAAATAACGAGACACACAGAACAGCTATTAACTCAAATAACAACACACACAGGACAGGAACAACACAAATAGCTACACACACAGGACAGGAGCAACACAAAGAACTCAACACACAGAAAAGGTATTAACTCAAATAACTACACACACAGGACAGGAACAACA
>NC_063371.1:16165076-16176458 GCF_021869965.1 Rhincodon typus | reverse complement strand
ACTGCTCGGTTTTTTTATATGGGCTAGAGACATTATGGCTGATTTTTCCTGGGGAAGAGAAAGTTGAGAAGAGATATGATTGAGCTGTTCAAAGTCATGAGGTGTCAAAGTCATGAGGTGTCTAGCTGGACTGGACAAGGGTAAAGTTTTTCTGCTTAAAATTAATCCACATCAGAAGCAATGAAGAGAGGATGAGGAACTTTTTCAAACAGTCAATGGAAGTCACTGTCTGAATTCAAGATAAACGACTGAGGAGAAGCTATTTTGTGTTGACAGGGAGAAAGCTGGGTAAGGAAGTGAAACCCTCGTTTACTCCATTCATGGAATGTGGGTGTTGCTGGTCACCATTTATTGCTCCATTTCTAATTGCCCAAAATACAATTAAATATCAACAACATTCCTGTGGATCTGGAGTCCCATGTATGCCAGACCAGGTAAGGATGGCAGATTTCCTTCCCTATGACATTAGTGAAATGGATGGTTTTTAATGACATTTGGTAGCAGTTACATTGTTCTCATGAGATCAGCTTCAGTTTCTTCTGAATTAAATTCAAATTTAACCATCTGCCATGGTTGGTTTTCTAGAGAATTAACCTGGGGTTCTGGATAGCTAGCCCAGTGGCATTACCATGATCATCGCTTACTTTGAGGAAATGCAAAAAAAAAAGGCCATTCAGACCTGCTTATCCATACTGGTTTGTGTTCCATTTGAACTTCTTTTGGTATTAACTAGATTGCTTCCTGAGATGAAGAAATACACTGTTATCCCATTCCCCTTTCGATGAAGAGATATCCGCTTCATCTTGGTCTAAAATGATGGGTGGACCGAGACCACACAGTTCATCCCTTGGAGGACCTTCTTGATCAAAGAGCTGACGTTTACATAATGGTCCAAGCCGCCTAGTTCATGCCAACCCACTGGATCCAATCCAGGATCCACTGCACTTATGAATCCACCCGCCTCCAGGATTTGCTCCATTCCAGAGATAGCAAGAACTGCAGGTGCTGGAGTCAGAGTCAATGCAGCGTGGAGCTGGAGGAACACAGCAGGTGTGAAAAAGGGTCCTGACCCAAAATGTCAACTTTCCTGCTCCTCTGATGCTGCCTGACCTGTGTTCCGCCCACTCCATACTGTATGGACTTTGCTCAATCCCAGGACACACTCTGCTCCAGGGTCTGCAACATTCTGGAATCCACTCTGCTCCAGAATTGATTCGGTGATCCATTCCATTCGATAATTCACTCTGCTCCATGATTGACTTAGTTCCAGGATTCACTATGTGCCAGGATCTGCTCCATTGTGGGATCCACTCTGGAATGACTCAATTTCATGATCTACTCAGGTCTGGAAACCAGTGGTCCAGGATCCACTCTATTCTGCAATCCACACTTCTCCAGGATCAGCTCTGCCCACGGATTCATCACATGCTGGAGTCCACTTCATGGTTGGATCCACTCAGCTCTGGGATCCACAGAATGTCTGATGCACTTCTGTTCTTGGATTGGCTCAGCTCTGAAATCCAGCGCATTGTGTAATCCTTACTACACCGGGATCAACTCAGCTCCAGGATTCACTACAATTTAGGATCGACTGTGCTCCTGAATCCACACTGCTTCATTATCCGTTCCCCTCTGGGATCCACCCAGATCCGGGATCCACCGACTCCGTTCCGGCATCCACTGACTCCGCTCCGGGATCCACCGACTCCGTTCGGTGATCCACCCACTCGGCTCCGGGACTGTACGGAAGGATGGGGCCGGTGCGGCTGTTGCTCCTTTTGCTGTGGATCATTGAGATCCAGGATTGCGGTGAGTAACCCCCCCGCCCCTGCCCCATGCCCCCTCCCCCTGCCCCCTGCCCCCTCCCCCTGCCCAACCCACCGCTGCCCCCTCCCTCTTCCTCCGGATACTCCGCTCATTTCTTGTTTCTTTCCTCCTCAGCTTCGCACATTATTAGACGCCAGCGGGATGGCCAACAAATACCTTTAGCCGGGGTAAAAAGTGATGGTAACACCACGACTGGCAACACCACGACTGGCAACACCGGGAAAGGCAACACCACGACTGGCAACGCCGGGAGTGGCAACACCGGGAGTGGCAACACCACGACTGGCAACACCGGGAGTGGCAACACCACGACTGGCAACACCGGGAAAGGCAACACCACGACTGGCAACACCGGGAGTGGCAACACCACGACTGGCAACACCGGGAGTGGCAACACCGGGAAAGGCAACACCAGGACTGGCAACGCCGCGACTGGCAAATCCGGGAGTGGAAACACCACAACAGGCAACGCCGGGAATGGCAACACTGCAACAGGCAACTCTGATAAAACTGGAATGGGCGATGCCAGGACTGTCGACACTGGGAATAGCAAACCTGATACTGGCAGCACAGACAGGGCAGGGGCTGCGGGCACTGGAATCCACAAAACTGATCAAAGTTCAAATGATGCTGGAAAGCAAGGTACTGGATTGGAGAATGGGAACGCTGAGGGGAGGAGCGACAAGAACCCAGCAGAGAGCCAGAGAGATAAGGCCAATGAAAGTGAGGGGGTTGATGAAGATGATGATGCTGAGCCAGCTGAAGAGGATGAGGAGACACTGGAAACAGACGGGGACACAAAACCCGAGGAGGCGGGGGGCAGTGCGACAGTTGCTGAAGGATCAGTGAAAGCTGGAGTTAGGACAAATATTGATACGGAGTTGGTACCGAGGGATGAACCAGAGAGCAGCCACTTCTTTGCCTACCTGGTGACCACAGCAGTTATTGTTGCTGTGCTTTACATCGCTTATCACAACAAGCGTAAGGTAAGAGGTGGGGGCTATCCTGATCTGTTAAATCCTTCCAAGAAAACAGGAAATGGCAGACTGTGATCAAATACTTTGTATCAGTCTTCACTGCCAAAGAATCTGAAGAAGAGTCTGTAATCATGAGGCAAAGAGAGGTAGTATCTTAGAAAAGATTACCTTATCACCACGAGCTGGGATAATGAATGCAGCTGAAGTGCCCAAGTTCTGCTGGCCTGTGTCCTGGGGTCTTAAAAGAAGTGCGTGCATTAAATGTAATGTTATAAAATTGTAAACATCTAACATGTCTGTCAAAGAAAGTTTCCTCCTTGCTGCCTAATTGTACAGTCCAACAGGAAAATGCGAGACTTCATTCCTAAAGAGATTGTAGCAGACATCTAGAAAAACTATAAAATACAATTAGCCAAAGTCAATATGGTTTTGTGAGAGGGAGATCATGTTTATTCCAGGCTGGTAGTTAACTGTCAGTCAACACTAACTGGTACATTCTCCACGAAAACAACTCATCCACTTAGCAACCACTCAGCACTCTTCTCTCAGTGTGAACAATGGTTTCCCCTTAAATCGGTATTCTTGTGAATTGTCTTGAGTGCAAGATAGAAAACTTCAACAAATTATGTCTTCATTCAGAAATATTATCGCTTTCTCTGAATGTAACAACAGGGTGGATGGATGAAAGGGAACCAGTAAATGTACTGTATTTAAGTTTCCAATCAGCATTTGAAAAAGTTGACATAAAAGACCGCTGTACAAAATAAGAGTTTATAGTGTTGAGCTGTTGTTAAAGCATGTGTAGAGGACTGGCAAAGAAATAAAAAACCGAGAGTGGAGATAAATTTGTAATTTTCAGGTTGGCAAATTGTCTCAACCATTTATGATCCACGTCAATGACATGAATAAAGGGTCTGTTTGTACGCAGTCAAACATACTTGTTCTACAAAGGAAAACAAGTTGTGAGAAGTACACAGAAAGTTTGCAAAGCTAAGTCAAATTATTTAGCAATTATTTGACAAATGGAGAGAACATGAGGTGTTCACTTTGGCAGGAGGGGTAGAAAGACAGAACATTATATAGAGACTGCAGAACAGTACAGTCCCAAGGGAGTGACTGACCTGATGCACGAATTGCAAAAGTTTAAGTGAATGGAAAGACAAATGGAAGATTTATCCTGCCAATTCTGGAATGAAGGGGCTCTCGTATGAGGAAAGTTTGAGAAAGTTTTGGCCATGCTGATGGGAGTTTGGAAGAATGAGAATATTAAAACAATATTCAGAAAGAGGTTGACAAGATAGATGCTGTTTACTTTGATGGAGGAGGTATGAAACTGAGAACTAGGAAACACATTTTAATAATAAAGGTTTTATTTATAAGACAGAGATAAGAAATTTCTCTGAGCGGAGGAAATCTTTGAAATTCTGTACCTGGGAGCAGGGGAGCATAGATCATGAAATATGTTTGAGGCTCAGTTAGACAGATTTTTGATCGAGCAGGGAGTTGAAGATTCCCAAAAACAGACAGGAAAGTGAAGTGGACCAAATGGCCTCCTCTTATTTCTCATTTTCCATGGCTCTCAGGATGCAGCAGGGCTTCCAATAAGAAACACCTGTTGGTCCACAATCCCCATCCTTGGCCAAAGTCAAGCTTCTGAAGAAGGGTCACTGGACCCAAAACATTAACTCTGATTTCTCTCCACAGATGCTAGCAGGCCTGAAGAGATTTTCCAGCTTTTTTTTTGTTTCAAGCTTGTGTCTGCTTGGGGAATGGGAGAAAAGAGAGTTGAATCTGTGGTTGGGGGTAGGGGGATGTGGACAAGGAAAGAGATGGAGGAGGAATGTTTATCCGTGTAGGGTTGGGGTTGTTCCAATGTTTGGGGGAAGGGGACTTAATCTCTCAACAGGGCGGTACTTAATTCTGGTTTTCTGTTGCAGATTATCGCTGTTGTCATTGAAGGTCGAAGGTCAAAGACCAACCCCCGACGCCCAAAATCAACAGATTACCAGCGACTGGAACAGAAGGTACTATGCCCTATCCACCCTCCCCTGCCCTTCACCCTTTCTCTGCCCGTGCCCCTCTCTGGCCCATTCCCATCCCCTTCTCTGTCCACCAACCTTTCTGTCCCCTTTACCATCTCTGCAGCACCCTCCCCCCAACCCCCACTGAAGGCTGCGATTTAATTTCCAATTCTCTTTGTCTCTCTAGTTGTGAAGACACTTTGGCCACTGCTGGACCCTCTGCAGAGGAGCTTTCTTCCTCCCTCCACCCCCACCATTGACCTAGCTTCCCCTCTAAACTACAAGGACTATCTCTTTAAGCACACCAAACGTCTGATCAAAAGAGTGTTTGATCGAGAACCACAGTCTCACGGCTTCAGATCCCAGTCAGCTTGGTGTGAATAATGGAATTTCTCTGGTTGTAGTGTGTTTCTGTGGGAGAAGGGGATGTTAAGGGGCCAATACTGATTTAATTGATGACTGTCTGATTATTTCAACTGGAGGGGTGGTTGGGTGAGTCATAGGTCAGATGCTGGGGGTGTGTCGTGGGGAAGTGTCGGGCTGGTTATGGTCTGGGCTGGGGGTAGGTTTGGGCAGATTTGAAGGGTGTGGGTGGGTGGGAGGGAGGGAGTAGTGAATGGTGGTCACTCGAGATGAGCGGAGGTCAAGTGAAACTTATTTCTGTAGAAAATGATACTGATTTAATTAAGTGAGAGAACGTGTGACTGGGAATCATCCCAAAAGACCAGGTCAGTGCAAATGAGGAGTCTCATGGAGAGGTTAATTTCTGAACCAACTCTGGGAGAACCTCACGCCTCTACCCAGGTTGAGGGCGGGGATGAGGGGTTGGTACAGGAGCTGAACCATAAGTCCAGGGGAGGTTTGGAGTATCTTGTTGTGGGTCTGTGAGATGGTCCTTGACAAGTAAAGGACTAACTCACACATGGCCCTACCTCCTCGGTAATACTGAGTCTCTTTCTGCTTACATTGTGGACTAGAAATGTTTGTAAATTCTTGTAGCCAAAGGCTGTATCCAGCATGGGGTGACCTGGAGCCCAGCTACACTGTCATGCAATCCCTATAAAGAGCATTAAACTCATGGCTGTTCAATCATTTCCTGTTATCTCGTGCCTAGTTAATGCTCCTGTTACAAATCAGAACATGAGACACCTTTACTGAGACATTAGGAAGAGGAATTGTTACAAACTCTCAGATAAGCAATGAAATACATCACACCAAAATCTGAAGCAATTCCCAATATTAAGAACAGAAAATGCTGGACTCAGCATCTTTGGACAGAGAAATAATCTTTTAAGTCCAATCTGACTGTTCATCAGAGGTGGTTACTTGGCAAGGGATGTGAAAGTGAGTTTTGACAGATACTGCAATTAAACATCAAAGGGAAATGGTAAGCGATAAACATGAATGAGGTAGAGAGAAACTGAAATCTTATCAGTGACGAGCAGGACTTTTACAATTCGGGAATTCTTGGAAGAGATGACCAGAAACTAACATTACTACAAAAACATGGGAAGAAAAATGGAAATATTCAGCAGCTGTGGATTTCCTTGGATACTTTCTCACCTACTGAGTATTTCCATTAATTTCTATACTTTTGCAGAATATTCTTTTCATGGGCAATGTGAGACATGTAACATGAAGGATTGAAATCTCAGAAAACACAGTGGGTGCCGTTCTTTCAAAGTGCAGGTTTGTGGTTCAGCCTGGACTATGGCCACTCCCAACATTGGTGGTTGTACCTCAGTTTCCTGAAAGTGACCAGGTCGTGGAGAGTGATGCTGCCTTTGGACAGGCTTAAAAATATTTGCGATGAAACATGATACACCACCTAAAGCAAGGTGACTCAGTGGTTAGCACTGCTGCCTTGCAGCACCAGGGACCTGGGTTCAATTCCAGCCTCGGGGAACTGTCTGTGTGGTGTTTGCACGTTCTCCCTTTGTCTGCGTGGGTTTCCTCCGGGTGCTCCGGTTTCCTCCCACAGTCCAAAGATGTGCGGGTTAGGTGGATTGGCCATGCTAAATTGCCCATAGTGTTCAGGGATGTGTACATTAGGTGGGTTATATGGGTCTGGGTGGGATGTTCCAAGGATCAGTGTGGACATGTTGGGCCGAAGGGCCTGTTTCCACACTGTAGGGATTCCATGAACAATAAACCACTGATGCAAACATCACATCAGCACACATACTAACTGACCAGTTTGGACACTTTTCCATCAGTTATCAAGTCTCCTGAACTCAGACAATCTCTTAGCTCTCCACTGGAGAGTTGCAGAAAAAAACCCAGACACAGTGGTCCGCTCATGTAGGTCATGACTTAACAGCAAGTCCAGAACCAACTAAAATCAGCATTACACCTTTCTTCAGCCCTCCCCCCTTTCAGTCATGAGCAAAACAGCAGGTTGTGATCGGTCCATAAACTCTGACAGAAAGATCATGGATCCTGTCACTTGTTGCTCATGTCCTGGCACACTGGCAGCTATCACACCTCTAGCCAGAGCCCCAGCAGATATCCTGGGCTTGTGGCCATTGCTCAAAGAGCACACACCGGCTTTAATACTCATTATAACGTCATGTCCCACTGCAGAGACTCGGGAACAGGATCAGGGCAACAGAGTACTAATGGACAGTAGTAAAGTCAGAGGGTCAGTGCTGAGGGAGTACCACACTGTCGGAGGGTCAGTGCTGAGAGAGCGCCGCACTGTCGGAGGGTCAGCGCTGAGGGAGTGCCGCACTGTCGGAAGGTCAGTACTGAGGGAGTGCCGCACTGTCAGAGGGTCAGTACTGAGGGAGTGCCTCACAGTTGGAGGGTCTGCGAGGTGATGCATTTTGGAAGATCCAATTCAAGAGCGACCTATACAGTAAATGGAAAAGCCCTGGGGAAAATTGCTGCACAGAGGGATCTGGGTGTTCAGGTCCATTGTACCCTGAAGGTGGCAACGCAGGTCGATAGAGTGGTCAAGAAGGCATACGGCATGCTTTCATTCATCGGACGGGGTATTGAGTACAAGAGTTGGCAGGTCATGTTGCAGTTGTATAGGACTTTGGTTCGACCACATTTGGAATACTGCGTACAGTTCTGGTCGCCACATTACCAAAAGGATGTGGATGCTTTGGAGAGGGTGCAGAGGAGGTTCACCAGGATGTTGCCTGGTATGGAGGGTGCTATCTATGAAGAGAGGTTGAGTAGATTAGGATTATTTACATTAGAAAGATGGAGGTTGAGGGGGGACCTGATTGAGGTCTACACAATCATGAGAGGTGTGGACAGGGTGGATAGCAAGAAACTTTTTCCCAGAGTGGGGGACTCAATTACTAGGGGGTCACGATTTCAAGGTGAGAGGGGAAAAGTTTAGGGGAGATATGCGTGGAAAGTTCTTTACGCAGAGGGTGGTGGGTGCCTGGAACACGTTGCCAGTGGAGGTGGTAGAGGCGGGCACGATAGCGTCATTTAAGATGTATCTAGACAGGTACATGAATGGGCAGGGAGCAGAGGGTTACTGATCCTTGGAAAATAGGCGACAGGTTTAGATAGAGGATCTGGATCGGCGCAGGCTTGGAGGGCCGAAGGGCCTGTTCCTGTGCTGTAATTTTATTTGTTCTTTGTTCTTTGTCAGTGCTGAGGGACTGCCACACAGTCGGTCAGTACTGAGGGAGTGGGTCAAAGGATCATGTCATGATACTACGGCTTTAAGAAGTATATTTTGTCCTGTTTTTTTTTGCGAAGAAACAGTGAAACAGAGGTACCAATCTGTCTACTCCGAGCCAATTAAAGTAAACAGCTTGTGAGGCCTTGGGGTTCTTTTTAAAAGTTCAGAAACAGTCTGAATGGGTGGGGTCAAGCTCCCACTAAGCCAGGATTTATAATTTTAGTGTTTTAGTAGCAGTTGCTGGGTTTGGAAGCTGCAGTACATCTCTCCCTGCTACACCCTCTCTCTCAGAGTTTTCTCTTGATGTTTTTTCCCTGCTGGTCTGGAGAATTGCCTGTGAGACAATCTATTTTACTGAATTTGCCTTTGCCAAGGGTATGTTTACGGTATGTAACTATATTGGAACTGTTTAGTCGTTAAATAATCTTTTATTCTGTTAAGTTTTCCAATAGAGTTCAGTTATTCCAATTTCTCCTTTCGTTATATTTTAACAATGATGTATGAATAAAGTGTGTTTTGCTTCAAGACTCATAGTTAGACCAATCAAATTCCAGTTAGCATGGGATGCCTACCACTGGCCTTTAATTTAAGTGAAAGTTAGGGTCTAGGCTATCTTCGTCATATATTTGAGGAGGTTTGGTTTGGTCCATAACAAATTGGGGGCTGTTGTCACGATCAAAGTCTCTAATTCCCAATTAGGTTTAGGATTGTTGGACTCAAAAGCAGTGAGTGGTGAATGTTACACTTGCTTGGTTTAAACAGGCTGTGTCTTGTGTAGTAATGGGTCACTCAGTCACTAAGAGTTTCCTGGGGGTGGTCCAAGTCACTTTGGGAGTTTTACAGAAAGTGAGCAAGGCAAAGCTTTTCAGAATTGGCAAACAAGCTGGAGTTGGTGTTGCCGGTGTCTGGGAGGAAAAGTGAGATAAAATTGTGGTGATCATGAAGCATTTACAATTGCCAGACATGTCATCGGTATCTTTGGAAATAGCTAAAATTCGATTGCAACTTAAGCAGTTTGAACATGAAAAGGAAATGAAACTGTTTGAATTACAACTAAACACAGAAGAAAGGGAGAGAGGTTTCAACTGCAGAGATTGGAACTGAAAATGGTGGAGGGAGAGGCAAAAAGTAGGATTAATGATGGAGAGCAATCCCATTGTAGCCACAGGCCTGGTGGGGATCTGTTTAAATATGTCCAAGCATTGCCAAAGAAGAATGTAGAAGCCTTTTCCATTTCATTTGAGAAAGTGGCTAAACAAATGAAATGGCTGGTGACCATGACCACTGAACGGCTGTAAATTGGGAGAGGGGAGTGTGCAGTGGGACCTGGGTGTCCTTGTGCACCAGTCACTGAAGGTAAACATGCAGGTGGTAAAGAAAGCAAATGGTACAATAGCCTTTATTGTGAGAGGATTCGAGTACAGGAGCGGGGATGTGTTGTTGCAGTTATACAGGGCCATCCCAGAGACCACACCTGGAATACTGTGTGCAGTTTTGGTTTCCTTTTCTCAGGAAGGATGCTCTTGCTCTCAAGGGAGTGCAGTGAAGGTTTACCAGGATTCCAGGGATGGCGGGTCTGACGTATGAGGAGAGATTGATTAGGTTGGGATTGTTTTCACTAGAGTTCAGATGAATGAGGGGGGATCTCGTAGAGACTTATAAAATTCTAACAGGACTGGACAGAGTAGATGCAGGGAGGATGTTCCTGAT
This sequence comes from Rhincodon typus, assembly GCF_021869965.1. Lineage (NCBI taxonomy): Eukaryota > Metazoa > Chordata > Chondrichthyes > Orectolobiformes > Rhincodontidae > Rhincodon > Rhincodon typus. The sequence continues at coordinate 16,166,277 of NC_063371.1, read as the reverse complement.
GGTGGGTGTGTCCAGAACCAGGAGTCACAGTATGAGGATTCAAGGTAGACCATTTAGGACGGAGGTAAGGAGACATTTCTTCATCCAACAAGTGGAGAGTCTATGGAGTTCATTACCACAGGAAGTAGTTGATGCTAAAACATTGAACGTACTCAAGAGGCAGCTAGATATAGCATTTGGGGCTAATGGGATCAAAGGTTATGGGGAGAAAGCAGGATGAGGCTATTGATTTGGACCATCAGCCATGATCGTGATGAATGGTGGAGCAGGCTCGAAAGGTCAAATGGCCTCCTCCTGCTCCTATGTTCTATGACCACGTGGGTATTGTTGATGTAAACCAAGTTGCTAGGTAGGGCTGTGAGAGATTTGCATCACTATCAGAGGAGGTATCAGAGGAATACAAGGTGGTGAAAAATACCACCTTAAGTGCATGTGAGCTAGTACCAAGAGCCTACAGGCAATGATTTAGGAATCTACGGAAGGAGCCTGGTCAGACATACATAGAGTTTGAAAGGAGCAAACAAAGTAATTTTGAGAGGTGATAAGGGCATTTAAAATAGAAGAAACACGTGACTCTCTTAGAGAGATGATTGTTTTGGAGGAGTTTAAAAAAATCACTTCCTGAAGTAGTGAGAAATCATGTGGAAGAGCAGAGTTGACACTGCAAAATTAGCAGCAGAAATGGCGGACGATTAAGAATTGATTCAGAAATCAAAGTTTGGTTTCTGACATCAATTTCAATCTGCGAGGGATAGGCATTGGGTTAAGGAGAAATCCTCAGGTAATAAGGGAGAAGGGGATCTCATTGAAGGGAGGTGATGGCCTAGTGGTATTACCACTGGATTGTTAATTGAGAGACACAGACAATGTCCTGGGAACCTAGGTTCAAATCCTGCCGCGGCAGATGGTAGAACTTGAATTCAATTAAGAATCTAATGATGACCATGAATCGATTGTCGGGAAAAACCCATCTGGTTCACTAATGTCCTTTAGGCAAGGAAACTGCCATCCTTACCTGGTCTGGCCTACATGTGACTCCAGACCCACAGCAATGTGGTTGACTCTTAACTGCCCTCTGGACAATTAGGGATGGGCAATAAATGCTGCTTAGCCAGCGACACCCTCATCCCACGAATGAATAAAGAAAAAAATAAAGATATTTTATCTCAAGATTAAAAAGGAAACCCATTGGGGGGGGGGG
>NC_063371.1:16135042-16164976 GCF_021869965.1 Rhincodon typus | reverse complement strand
GGGGGGGGGGGGAAGAGAAGTAAAAAAGCTCAGTTGTTTGCCATGCAATAAAAGTAGGCCACATGAAGTTGCAGTGTTGGTGGTTTAGAAAAAGCCCTGGGAAGATGGATGTGGGTAAACAGGATAAGCCAGTAAGTTTTGTTGAAAGGACAGTGGAAGATAAAAAACTGCAAAAGATTATACAACTTGATCAAAGAAATCTGGAATTAATAGTCTAATGATGACCACGAATCCATTGCTGATTGTCGGAAAAACCCATCTGGTTCACTAATGTCCTTTAGGCAAGGAAACTGCCATCCTTACCTGGTCTGGCCTACATGTGACTGCAGACCCACAGCAATGTGGGTGACTCTTAAGTGCCCTCTGGGCAATTAGGGATGGGCAATAAACGCTGCCTAGCCAGCAAAGCTCATATACTGTGAATGAATTTAAAAAAAGGTCAGGGGTTGTTTGAGAAGAAAGTGCCAGATCTCTCTGAAGAATTTACTTGCATGGATAAGGTTTACTTATGCATGCCAGGAGGAGCAGATAAACAAATGAAAATGTTGAGAGATATGGGAGCAATTCAATTTTTGATGGTGAGAGATGAGGAGTTATGTAATTCAGAGGGAGCACTGCCAGAAAAGGTAGTAATATGTGAATTCATGGTGAGAAGTACAGTGTTCCATTATATAAAGTGATGTTGGAGAGTCTGATGAATAGTGGTGGTAGGAATAATGGAGAAATTCTCAGTTCCAGGAATACAGTTTATCCTTCTTAATGATACAGCTACATCACAGGTGGGAGTGATGCCTACTGCAGTTGAAAAGCCAATGGAAAAATCAGGAACTGAGGTCTTACAGAAAGTATTCCCTGGGATTTTCCTGTTTGTGTGGTAACAAGGTCATAAGACATCACAGTCAGAAGTTAGGGCATTTAGCCCATCGGGTCTGTTCCACCATTCAATCATGGCTGATACGTTTCTTGACCCCATTCTCCCACTTTTGCCCCATAACCCTGACAATCAAGAACCTATCTATCTTTGTCTTAAATGTACTCAATGACCTGGCCTCCACAGCCTTCTGTGGCAGTGAATTCCATAGATCCACCACTCTCTGGCTGAAGAAGTTTCTCCTTATCTCCGTTCTAAAGGCTATGCCCTCGGGTCCTAGTCTCTCCTCAACATCCACTCTGTCCAGGCCATTCAGTATTCTGTAAGTTTCATCCTTCTAAACTCCATCAAGTATAAACTCAGAGTCCTCAAACGTTCCTCATATGTTAAGCTTTCCATTCCTGGGACCATTCTCATGAACCTCCTCTAAACCTACTCCAGGGCCAGTACATCCTTCCTGAGATATGGGACTCAAAATTGCACAAAATACTCCAAATGTGGCCTGACCAGAGCCTTATAGAGCCTCAGAAATACATCCCTCTCAAAATAAACGCCAAAGTCGCATTTGCCTTCCTAACTACTGACTCAACCTGCAAGTTTATCTTGCGGGAATCCTGGACCCCCAAGTCTCTTTGCAGTTCAGATTTCAGAAATTTCTCCCCATTTAGAAAATAGTCCATGCTTCTATTCTTCTTACCAAAGTGCATGAGCTCACACTTTCCCATGTTGTACTCCAGCTGCCACTTCTTTGCCCACTCTCTTAACCTGTCCAAATCCTTCTGCAGCCTCCCTGTATCCTCAATACTACCTGTCCCTCTATCTATCTTTGCGTCATCTGCAAACTTAGCCAGAACGCCCTCAGTTCCTTCATCTAGATCATGAATGTATAAAGTGGTTGTGGTCCCACCACTGACCCTTGTGGAACACCACTTGTCACCGGCTGCCATCCTGAGAAAGACCCTTTTATCCCCACTCTCTGCTTTCTGCCAGACAGCCAATCTTCTATCCATACTAGCACCTTACCTCTAACACCATGGGCCCTTATCTTACTCAGCAGCCTCCTATGCGGCACCTTGTCAAAGGCCTTCTTGAAGTCCGGGTAGATAACATCCACTGGCTCTCCTTTGTCTAACCTGCTCATTATTTCCTCAAAGAATTCTAGCAGATTTGTCAGGCATGACCTCCCCTTGATGAAACCACACTGACTTTGCCCTATTTTACCATGCAGTTCAAGTATTCAGAAATTTCATCCCTCACAATGGACTCAAATCTTACCCACAACCAAGGTCAGGCTAATTGGCCTGTAATTTCCCATCTTTTGCCTTACTCCCTTTTTAAAGAGGGTGTTTACATTAACGATTTTCCAGCCCTCTGGGATCTTCCCTGAATTCCTGGAAGATCACCACTAACACCTCCACTATTTCTTCAGCTATCTCCTCCAGAACCCTGGGATGTAGTCCATCTGATCCTAGTGATTTATCCACCTTCAGACCATTCAGTTCTTCCAGCACCTTCTCCTTGGTAGTAACCACCATACTTACTTCTGCCAACTGACTCTCATGAATTTTTGGAATGTAACTCATGTCTTCCACCATGAAGACTGACACAAAGTACTTGTTCGGTTTCTCTGCCATTTCTTTGCTCCCCATTACTACTTCTGCAGTATCATTTTCCAGCAGCCCAATGTCCACTTTTGCCTCTCTTTGGCTCTTTATATATCTAAAGAAACTCTTGCATTCTTCATCTATTTTACCAGCTAGCTTACCATCATATTTAGTCTTCTCCCTCCTTATTTCTTTCCCTGTTGTCCTTTGTAGGTTTCTCACTGCCCCTCACCACATTATATGCTTTCTCTTTTGCTTTTATGCTCTCCCTGACTCCCCTTGTCAGCCCTAACCTCATCGTCTCTGTACCATGCTTCTTTTTCCTAGGAATGAATTTTTGCTGTGTCTCCCAAATTACTCCCAGAAACTCCTGCCATTGCTGTTCCATTGTCTTTCCTGCTAGGCTCCTCCTTCATGCCTTTGTAGTTGCCTTTATTCAGCTGTAATACTGTTACCTCAGATTCCAGCTTCTCCCTCTCAAATTGCAGAGTAAATTCTATCCTATTATGATCCCTGCCTCCTAAGGGTTCCTTTACCTTAAGCTCCCTTATCAAGTCTGCTTCATTGCACAACACTAAATCCAGTATTGCCTGTTCCCTAGTGGGCTCCACCACAAGCTGCTCCAAAAAGCCATTTTGTAGACATTCCACAAACTCCTTTTCTTGCAATTCACTACCAACCTGATTTTCCCAGTCCACCCACATATTGAAATCCCCCATGATCACTGTAGCCTTGCCTTTAATACACACCTTATCTATCTCCTGTTGTATCTTGTGCCCCAGCTCCTGACTACTGTTTGGAGGCCTGTACATAACTCCAACTGTTTTTTTTTACCTTTGCATTTCCTCAATTTCACCCACACAGATTCTACATCTTTTGACCTACGTCATTTATTGCTATTCATTTAATTTCATTTCTTACTAATAAGGCAGCCCCATCCCCTCTGCCCACCTGTCTGTCTTTTCGGTAGGATCATTGGGGATATTTAGCTGCCAGTCCTGATCCCCTTGCAGCACATCTCCATGGTGCCCACCACATACCTGCCAATTTTGATCTGTGCCACAAGCTCAATGACCTTATTTCGTATACTGCGTGCATTCAGATTCAACACCTCCAGTCCTGTATTCACCGTCCCTCTTCTCATTGTCATCCCTTTATCCAGTGTGCTTGAAGTTTGATTCCTAACCTTTCCAAACACTTTGTCCTATTTTATGTGCTGGAGATTTTAATAACCAGTCCCAAGTTCTCCTTTGTTTTCACTTTTTTGCATATTTTTCTGTGCAGTAGAATGCACCTCTACAGATGTTAACCTGCTGCTTTGTTTCCCATTGGCCATTATACTTCTTAGAGTCTTACCCTTCCCTTCCCAGTTTAAAGTCTTGTTGACGACCCTATTTACCCTTTTCATTAGAACATTATCCAAGCGGTACAGATCCCTCCTGCTCCAATACTGACACCAGTGCCCCATGAAAAGGGGGATAAATTCATGTTGTTTTCTCTGGAGCAGTGAAGGCTGAGGGAAGACTTGAAAGAAGTCAATAAAATTTATGAGATGCAGAGATAGGGTTGACAATCAGAATCTTTTTCCTCAGAGTTGAAATGTCTAAAATTAGGGGGCATGCATTTAAGGCGAGAGGGGGAATGTTCAAAGGAGATGCGAGAAGCAGGTCTTTTTACACAGAGAGTGGTAGGAGTCTGGAACACTCTGCCAGGGGTGATGGGGAAGGTGGATACAATAGGGGTGTTTAAGGGATTTTTAGATGAGCATGTAAATATGTAAGGAATGGAGGGATATGAACCAAGGGCAGGCAGAAGGGATTAGTTTCATTTCACATCATGTTCAGGACAACATCATGGGCCAAAGGGCCCGTTCCTGAGCTGTGCGATTCAATATCAGAGAGTCAGTACTGAGGGAGTACTGCTCTTCAGAATTTTGGCACTAAGGAAGCAGTGTCCTGACCCTAAACTTTTCAGTAAAGTTTTTAAAGCAACTCGTCCAACATCATCCTTTAATGGCTGTGTCATTTTTTTTATTTGATAGTATTTCCGTCAAATGCTTTGAGACGTTTTAATTGGTTAACAATGCAATGTTAATGCAAGTTGTTTTTGCATGAAACACCGAAGCAGTCAGTGGTCATTGATTGGAGACAGTAGTTATGCAGGCTGTGGAGAGAGCTGGAGTCAATCTGTCAGAAAATGGAAAGATCTCGTGTCGCATCCTGCTGACGAAGCAAGGCATCTGCTTCTTGCCCTTGAAACGCGGTCCTCTGGACTCGAAGGTCCAGGCAACCAGCCCATTAACCAGAGTCATGATCCGCAGCAGCTCCCAGTGTCTCTGCTCCCCCATCAGCACCTTACATAGACTCTGGAGGAAGATGGAGCCATCTCCAGGCCTGAGGAAGGCAGCATGGTCTGTAATCACAAAGACGTTGTCTTAGTCTGGTTTGTGATCTTGGGGTGAAGGAATGTTCACGTTTTTGCTGTTCGCCAACACGTTAGTTTATTGTCATCACCTCATCCTCGATTAAATTCCCAAAGGCATGAGCAGAGAGAGAGAGAGAGACAGCATCAGCTTCCCATCAGTGGCTAGTAGCCACATTAGACGAAGTTCAAGGCCAATTCAGATCAAAGACCTGTAGTTCTCCAGTTGGTCTAGGATCTGTGTCAGGAATAGTACAGGGGCCCTGGGCAAACTCCAGCTTTGGTTCTGTAGCTATGGCTTCAGGCACGTCTGTGGTGGGATTCACCTTTGTAATGGTGACCCTGTGACTGTGACGATTGCTTAGAACTGAAATGTTTCAAAAGATGCTGTCAGGCAGTTTTACGATGTGAGGTACCTGGCATCTCTCCACCCCCCTCTCTCTCTTTCTCTCTCTGTTTGCCCCTCCAATATGACAGGCTGCAATGCCTTCCATATGAGAGTACTTCCAAACCTCTCTCACTTCTCCCCGCCCCATTGCCTTCCTCACCTGGAAAGTAGTATGGCCTCCGGTGGGAAATTGCTGTTAGCTGCTAGTTGCCAAACACAGTTTGTGATCAGGGACTCCACCTGGCACGGATTCAAAAACCCAAGTGCTGCCCATCATCTCCATGTGATCAAGCTACTGATCGAAAGGACCAGAAGTACTAACCAGAGACAGCCCAGCAAGTATGTGAGAGAATGCAAATGTGTGCGTGTGTGTGTGTGTGCATTTGAATAAAGGCTGAATGTTGGACAGATTGAGACTAGGTATGAGAGTGCACCTGAGACCAAATCATTGATTTGCTTTACTTTCTGTCCAAGTTTCCCTATCTCTTCCTCCCCTTCCCCTTTTGCACCCTCTCTCCCCCTCTCTCCTTGTCCACTGTTCCTCTTGCCCCCACCGCAGTTTTTGTTGAATACGTGGACTCTGCTCAGTGATACCTACCAGAGCAGGTGGAGAAATGGACCACGGTGTCTTCAGGCACTGCTTCATAATGTGAGTAGGCATTCTGTGTGGAGCAGCCACTGTCTGTTTCAGTTACTCCATCAGTTTGCAGATAGACACCCTCATCGGGCTGCTGCCCTCTGCAGGCCTGAGACAGAGACACAGATTAGAGCTGTACCAGAAGGCACGAGGCTAATAATGGACTTTGGGTTACAGGATAAATCAGGCACGTGGAATTCAAAACTCCTTATCGTTTACAGAACATAAACTGTTCCATGTTCCAAAAGATCCATGTCAGCCTCGCCCCACCTTGTTTCACCACCCCATCCCCATCCTTCTAGTCCCTTCAACCTCGTGTATTAAATTTCCTTCAAATGAGTCTAACCTATCCACCTAATCCATTCCACATAGTACTGAGTTCCATATTCTCATATCTCCCGGGTGAAGACATTTCTCCTGAATTCCCTGTTGGATTTCTTGCTCAACATCTATCGCTATGTCATTAATAAGATCAAAATAAATTAGAACATAGAACTGTACAGCACAGGAACAGGGCCTTCCATGTTATGTAGAGCATGATGCCAAATTAATCTAATTCCTTCTGCCTACCCTTGGTCCATTTTCCTCCAATCCTTGCTTATTCAAGTGCTTATATAAAAGCCCCTCCCGTATCTGCCTCCGCCACCACCCCTGGGAGTGTGTTCCAGACTCCTACCACTCTCTGTGTGAAAAATCTGTCTCTTACACCTCCTTTGAACATTCCCCCTCTCACCTTAAAATGCATGCCCCTAGTATTAGGTATTTCAACTCCGGGGGAAAGATGCTGACCGTCAACCCGATCTCTGCATCTCGTAATTTTACAAACTTCTATCAAGTCTTCCCTCAGCCACTGCCACTCCAGAGAAAACAACTGGAGTTTTTCTAGCCTCTCCTTATAGTTCATAGCCTCTAATCCAGGCAGCGTCCTGGTAAACCTCTTCTGCACCCTCTCCAAAACCTCCACATCCAAATTCCAAAGTTCTCTTGAAAGGAAGAAGAATTTTATTACTTCCAACCTGGATAAAATAATTCAACCACAACATAAAACACACACACAGCATAAAACAAACTTAAAGATCTTACAGCCTTTGAGTTGTGAGGGTGACCCAAAGTCCTGACTATTTAGCTGTCATTTCTTCAGCAGCAGTGAACTTTGCAGATACCCTTGGCTTCTCTGTAAATCTTTGTTGTCCCAAGTTAGTTTTTCACTGGGCACTGTCCTCAAAGTTGACAGAGACAGGGAGCAAGAGGCATCCAGCTTCCTGTTGTTATCAATTCACAACTTCTTCTGCATTCTGCTTTGCTGCTCAAAAGCTGTTATCAGAAATCCAGTTCCTTTGAGTATTCCCTCGTCTGATTTCACTTTTTGTTTACTTTGGCTGGATGATCTGCACGTCTTTCATTCTGAATGAAACTTTCAGAAAGGTGGCAATTTACCAGGAGATATGAATTTGAGTTTGTGTCTTTTATCACCAAATTAATTTCAGGTCAGACTGATCCCTGTTTACTAAGTAAAAACCAAAAGAACTGCAGATGTTGTAAATTCAGAAACAAAAACAGAAGTTGCTGGAAGTCTGGCAGCATCTGTGAAGAAAAAAATCAATAGTTAACATTTCGGGTCCGGTGACCCTTCCTCAGAACTGTCCTGAGGTCATTGGACCCGAAACATTAACTCTCACAGCACCACCATTTCAGGTCAGTTTGTCCTTTTCTACAAAGTCCACATAAGTCTCTAGTGTTGAAGCCAGATGTTGTAAGTTAAATAATGATAGTTCACCTTTGCCACTACCACAACGTCTGTCATCTCTCAGTGATCTCTTCCTTGAACTTTTTCAAAAACTGCACAGGTCCTATCACTCCAAATGAGAAATTCTTTGCCTTCTATTTGACTGGTCCTTTTAATATAAGTTCTCATTGTCTTTTAAAGGAAGCATTTCATTCCCAGTGTCATGTCCACCTGTTCCATCTCACTGACAAATCCTTCAGTTATTAATATTTCTACTATTTTTACCATTGCTACCTGAAATTTTAATTGAGTCTGCTTCTTATAGGGCTCTATTTCCATCCCAACTTGTTTTTTCTATTATGTGGCTGTAAAACACGCTCCGAATTGGGACCTTGCACGGAGATGGGATACAGCGCGGAACGGGCGCAGGAATAGAGTGACAGAAAGAGGAGGACATGGCAGGTGTTTGACTCTGTTACACATTAATACCTGTACCTGGATGAAGAAGATCTTTGGTTTTCCAGCTAGCGAGGGACAGCTCTGTGGTGTAAACATGGAATAAATATCTTGGAGCTTTACAGGACAACCGTCTGATCCATAAATTCTTCCTTCTTCACCATGGCTGGAGATTATTGAGATAAAGCAGGATCCATGATCGCGTAAGCTTTCTGAAGAGAGAGAAAACTCATCATTGAGGCATGATCCCAAACAAGATGCTCTCGCCGCATCCTCTAAAAGCCCACTCTCCCCACTCACTCCGTTTAGCCTTTAATGTCCCACCCGCTCTCCGTCTCACTCCTTTTCATGTCCCATCTAGCCTAATCCCACTCTCCGTCTCACTCCCTGCACCCATTAATGTACCAGTCTAATCCCACTGTCCCACACACTCCGACATCTTAATCAGTTTAACCATTTCTTCTGTTCACTGACCTTGTTTGTACTCCTGCAGGATCTCCGCTGCTGTGTAATCGATCTTAAACGTCACCTGGAAGCCCAGTTTGAATAGCACCTTGTGAAGTTCCTTAGTGTCCCTTGAAGCTCCAACCCTTTTTGAGAGGTTTGAGTCGGAATTGAATTTCTGCACTGTTACAATCAACACTCTTGCTTTGAGGCAATGCCTTGAACCAGCCTGAGAATCTGTCATTTTGCCGTTAACAGGAGATTGGTTATTGTAACCAATCAACTCGTTTAATGTGGTGCAATTCAGAAACACAGGACACAGGCAATTTGTGGTTCCGCCCTGTACAAAGGCAGATTGCTGACAGGATGTTTAGTCAGGTGTTGGGGTTTTTTTTTTAAGTTTGTGAACATAGAAACTGCAGCCCTTATTTCTGTAAATATCCAGCAGTGATAAAGATTAAGATGAAATATATTCATCAGATGTTTCAGCTAAACACACTACCTTAAACGACAGTCAAGAACAAGCAGCCTGGATATTTAAAAGACCATTACAGAAGAGTCCAAAACACACAACCTGTAAAACAGAAAGCTGGTTACTCCGAACAGTTCAGATAACACAGCGGAGAGAGAGAGAGGGAGAGGGAGGGAAAACCTGTTCCCATATCAGATTAATGCTTACCTAAAGCTCTGACGACACATCAAGTTTGTTGCTTTCTTCATAGCTGCAGTGTATTTCCAGTCTGTTCTACTCTTTTTACAAAAAATTCTGTATTGGCAGACACCATAGCATTTTTCTTGCTAAATGCTGGTTTTGCGGGGAGGCAGGGGAGGAGGGGTCTGTGGGACTTGACCATTTGATGTGGCAATATTCTTCCAGTAGCACCGAGATAATGATTCACAGACAGGGTGTCGTTGATAAAGTTATTGCATTTGTCATATGCAATATTTTATGAGCAGAGGTGACCACCCGCAGACACGTTTCACTTTCTGTCATGTGATAGCTCTGCCCCAACTCTTCCTTCTGCTGTGGCAGCAGAGGTTGTATGACAATGCTGTGATTAACCTGGCCTAGCAATCAGCAGCCCTACAGCTCAAAATTCACTGTCTTAAATTGGAAAGGACTTGGAGGAGCTTCTCCATCTCAAACACAATAGCATCAGTGTCCTCAAATTCAGTGTCCTCAGTGTCAGGGTCATCCACATCACCAGAATCTAGATCAGTGTTCACTGCGATACCATCTGTCCATACTGATATTCATATCCAATATTGGTATCCTCATTATCAGCAGGATCAATACCATCAGAATCAGCAAGCTGTCACTAATACTTTGGGAAGACAAACCGATTGGACATTAGGGACTGAATGGGGTTCCTAATGTTCTCTAACGTCCAGAATTACGGTGACTATTCCAACTTGCTATGAGCAGGCTCACACCTTCTACTCTCAACAAACCGTCTCACCCAAATCTGCTTCCTGCGTCGTCAGTGACACCAAAGGATTGTTCACCCATCATCCTGGGCTATCTGATCACCACCAAATCCTTTTCAGCAACGTCTACCTCAGTTGTGAAATGTTCATCATTTTTGTTTTCAGGTTCCTCCATTGCCTCCCCTTCCTTCTGCTGTTTCTTCCTCCAAACCCACTACACATCCACCTCCTATTAAGAGGGATCCGCGTTCCTGAAATTTGGACCTTACAAGTTCCTGGTTTGCAACACTGCATGCTTTCAGCCATCCAAGAATTCCAGACACTACCCCACTCTGTCTACCCCTTTCCTCCTTTAAGATGTTCCTTCTGACTGCCCTCGTTAATCAAGCTTCAGGCCATCTGCTCTAATAGCTCCTTATATAGTTTGGTGTGATGTTTTGCTTAACGTTGTGAAACATTTTTTTTATTTCCTTGAACTTGCTAAGTAAACAAAAATTGTTCATTACCATCATTGTAACCACCATCGCCCCATTGTTAGTTCACAGTTCAATCTGATATCAGGATTACCTTTTCTCAGAGTCAGGCTTATCTTGTGGCTCAGCTATAAAAGTGTAGAGAATTATACTTCTGTAACACCTTTCACAAACTAGGATATGTCAACAGACCCTACAGCCAGTGGGGTATCTATGAAGACTGTTGTAATGTAGGAAACACAACAGCCAAACTACACATATCAAGCTCCCTCAAATAGCCGTTAAATAAATGGTCAGATGGCCTGTTTGGATGTATATCGTGAGATGAATTCACCCTCTCCAAGGATCAGTGGCAATGTGATATTTTACACCTATCTCCAATTGGGTAGATGGTGCCTCAGTTTTAACACGCCAGACAGCACAGATTCCCTCAAGTGTCAGTCAAGCTCCGTGTAGTGAGATCTGAATCACAGCCACTTGAACCATAGTCCATAAAGTTTCACTGTGTGTGTGTGTGTGTGTGTGGAGTGCTTTAACAAGAGCTGTCATTGCCTCTCAATCTCCCTGAAATTCGACACTGCTTGGCCAGGATGGCATCTCATCGCAAAACACCACAATATCATGCTCAAACACAGGAACAAAAACAAAGTTGCTGGAAAAGCACAGCTGCTCTGGCAGCATCTGTGAAAGAGAAAACAGAGTTATCGTTTCGGGTCCGGTGACTCTTCCTCAGAACAATATCATGCTGCTGTGTATATGGCTGAGTCAGGCAGCAAGAAATTCAAGATGCTTCTTTCCACAGAGAATGGTATAAGTATATGTACAGGGAATCGAGACAAGCTTCTGATGGGGAAGGGAATAGGAAGGGTAGGATATTAGGTTTAGATGACAAAAGAATGAAGATGCAACGAGTGCAGTGTCAACATCAGCATGTATTTTTTTGGGCTGAAGGGCCTGTTTCTGTATAGCATATATTTGTATTAGTTTGTGTGATTGACAGTAAGCAGCGTTGTGTGAACGGAAGACCCTTTGTTACCTCGAAATATCTCAGGATGCCCCAAAGCACATTAAAGCCAATCACACAGTATTAGAATTGTATTCAATATTGAAGAAACCTGGCATCTGTTTGGTGCATAGGAAGATCCATAAATAGCAGTGTGATCGTTATATCAGCATCTCTTTTTGCAATGTTGATTGAGGGGAAACTACCAGCAGAACATAATTTGTGCAATGTGGTCCTTTGCATCCACGTTAGAGGATAAAAGGAAACTGAATGACAGCACTCCCGACAATGCAGCACTCCCTGACATGTGTCGGCCTGGCTTAGAGACCCAAGGCTCTGGAATGGGACTTGTGCAAACAGTTTTCACTCCGAGGAGACTATGTTTCAAATTACAGTTCTGCAAACACATTTTCCACAAAGATCTTCTTCTCCCCTAAATGACTGAAGCAGCTACATTGATATAGAGCCTTTCATGTCCTCAATTGCTTATGACGACCCCAAGCAGCTTTTTATCTGCATTCTGTGGTGACAAAGACATTACATAAGGGAAGCTGAGCAAATCCACAGCTGGAAACAAAGGGACAATTCCTGAGAGTGAGAGTGCAATGTCAATGATCCACCCAAGCTCAATATACTGACAGAGTTTTATATTTGTGTGGGCTAGCCTAGACCTGAAGTCAGAGTATAGAATCTCATCAGCTTGGAGTCTGAGGTACAGCAAAGATTCTGGATAAGGTACAATACAATATCCAGAAGGAACACCTCAACCTGTCAACAGCAATGCCCAAATTTGTAATGGGTGAATGCATTCATTTTAATCCCAATGCCAGCTGCTGCATAAACTAAACTCACTGCTGAACTGTCTATTGACTGACCCACCTTGTGTAATCACCATCTCACTAACGTCAGGACTTACATCTTGTCTCATTTTCTGAGAGGCAGCATTTACACAGCGACTACAGAGGAGGAGGGTGATTCAATGTTTAATTATTTGAATACACAAAATACAACATCCCACATAATTCAGCTTCACTGGAAGCCATTGATGGTTTGAGGGGTTCACTGGCAAGGCCATTACTTACTGCCCATTTCTAACTGTCCTTGTCAAACTCTCATTTCCATTCTTGAACCACAACAGCCCCATCTGCTAAAGATGCTCCCACACAGCACTGGGTTGAAATCTTGGAATTATGATGGAATAACAAAGAAAAGTCCGGTCCACAATGGTGACAGCATAGAGGTGGTGAAGCCCATTTCCTCCACAGGAACAATTAACCTGCACGTGTGGACTATTTCACTGTCTCTCAATGGTCCACCGCACTGCACAACCAATGAAGCACTCTTGAAGCAGAATCACTGTTGTCATGTCAGAAATATAGCAGCTTACTTGTGCAAAGCAAGCTCCCACTGACAGCAATCTGATGGCGCTGTGAAAGAAGTCTTGCACATATCACACAATACAACCATACTGACTTAAGGGCCCTGACTGAGCTGATGGCAGGGATCAGTGTTGGCTCTGAATCCCGAGTTCAGTTAAATTTCAGGGCTCTGGCTGTGGGTTTCTGGACCATTTGAAATGTTCGGTGAACACTGCTTCACCAAAGATCATATTAACTACAGTGGTGACTGCAATCACCACCCATTCACCAATCCACAGCTCCCAGGTTTGCAGAGAGCTGGGATTTATGTCCCTCATGAAGCAACTGTTCCACTCGCAGCCCCGAACGTACAGACATTGCCACAGGGAGCGAGGTGATGCTTGTGTGAACACAAAGTGAGTCTCCCTTTGCTATGAGTGGAAGCTGCTGTGGGCACCCATGTTACCAATGCTCTGTGCTCTGGTGCAATTGACAGCAATGTGGTCAAGCAACCCCAGGCTGCCTCTCATTTTTAGTCAATAACAAACCCTGGAATAAACAGACACAACACACACCAAACAATTTAAAAACAGTGAAGAATCTTTATATTGTAAATACTGTGACATCCCGATAGAGGAAGGGGCAACAAGGAACTAAAGGAAGGCAATTGTGGAGGGAAACAGATGCCCACAAGCCTCAGTCTAAAGGGAGAAATAGAAAGGGGTTGAAATTGTTTGCTTTAACTTCCGAAGTGGCCGGGTCCAACAATCAGTCACCTGCACCCAGGAAAAGTTCAGGCAATGATGTTCTCTCTGATGGCCCTGCCACGTGTAAGACAAAGAAAGGAAACCTCAACAGATTCACTTTGACTGGGCAAGGCCCAGACCATGCTGTTACCATCTCCCCCGCCCCAGCTCCAATTGTGGAAATTGGGGTTGGGGGTAGAGAGAGAAAAAGAGAGAGAGAGGGAAAGAGAGAGAGAGAGAGAGGTGTCCCGGTCAGGACGCTACTACAACATGGATGTTTACACACAAATATACACATCGATCTCTGTTCCCCAATTGTACATCCTGAATATGATGCACAGGACCGATGTAAAAATTAAAACACACGGCACAGTTCAGCAAACTTGCAGTTTGGAGTCACTTGTATGAGAGTTAGGCCTTTAATAAGATTAGGAAAGCAAGGGTTCAAGCAGGTCACAATATACGAATCTGATGCTAGCTCACTGTATACTATCAGGGATTCCACGCTCTCAATCTCTGGGGATGAGGCCTTCTCCTCACTTCTCCTTCTTCTCCGTCACTGCATTGTTCTGAGAAATTAAAAATAAAATCTTCAGATTTACTCAACAAATACTCACCATCACGATAATCCACCACCCATCAGATTTTACTAACACCACCTCAGTCAGATATACATCCCGGACTCCCCAATAACCCATCCCCAAAATAATCCACACCAAAATGCCCACCAACCTTCTCCCACTGGTCTTACCCACCTACCCCAACAACCTCTCTCCAAAATATACTACCCAGAGACCACACCACCGCAACCCCCCCCACCCCCACCTCCCGATGACACACTTCTCGCGTATGTGTCCATCTGCCCACAGGCCCTCCCAACATCTCTAAAATAGCCCATTAATCCAAACACTCTAGTGATCTCTCCCCAAGTCCACACCTGTGACACCCGCACCCATCGACTTCATTATTCCTCCCACCAACCATCATTCGAGACACAAGCCCTATCAGCAGGCCCCACGGGCAGACACAGTGCTGCTGACTGTGCAGTCAATGAAAGAACCAGCCCCTCTGGCACAGACCAGCTGGATGATCACTCATTGTGGTGTAACAAGCAACGGGGACAAATGAAAAGGTTGGACAAAAGGGGGATGCACAACATGAGGAGATTTGGGGGAAATCCAGGGGTAGGCAGAGAGCTGGCCAACAGCTCAATGTCCTTCACCTTTTTAATGATGCGTTGGATATCCTCAATCATGGAGTTAAGATTCCTGGTGTTATCCTGAAGCCGCAGTTCATAGAAGACCTTCAATTTCTCTGCTGCCTTGACCCGATCCTCCAGCTCAGACACCTGTTTCTGCATCTCCTGCATCCCTGAGCTCAGCGACTTGTTCACACTGTCATTTGAGGATAACTTGCCGAGAGTTTCAGCTGTGCAGGAAGTATTTTTCAATTGTTAGTCATAGTACTGTGCTGCAACTTCCAAACCCTGCCCACTGGCCTTATCCAAAACTGAACCCCATCTGGCATCTCCATTCTGAACCGCGTTATAGAATCTCATTGTAGAAGAGAGGACCATTTGGCTCAGAGTCACCCCTGTGCTAGTCCTGGAAAAGAATCAACACAATCAGCCCAATCTCCTTTTCTTGTTCCAAACCCTTCCAAGTGCCCATCTTCTTTTCAACTATTTATCTAACTCCAACTTGCAAGTTATTATTGAATCTGCTTCCACGCCCCCTTGAGGTAGTTCATCCCAAAAAATAAATTTCTGCATTAAAGACATTTCTTATCACTCTTCTGGTCCTTTGGTTTAACTTCTAAAGCAGCTCCACATTTAATATTTCTTGGAAGACTTGAATTTTGAAGGATTTGGAAATCTGGATCCATTCCATTTCATATGTGGATATCTGGACTAGGTTTGAATAAAACACTTAAAAGCCTTTGTGACACTGAAATGTTTTAAAACAAATGAACAGGTTTCTGGGGAATCAGATGACTTCAGAAAACTCAGATGTGACCTGCCTGCATTTTATAGCTTACTGTTTGCGACAGTCTATGGCTTGAAGAGTTCTTTCTGTTTGGAATTAGCTGGGGACAGGAATCTGTATGGAAAGCTACCTAACTAGCCCCTTCTGTTTCTGACAAGAACATTCTGCTGAGAGATCAGGGTGAAATGTAACTGATTCTTCGGAGAGAGAGAGTGTGATTGGACTTCTGAACATCATAGTTCCTGAGCAAGCTGTGCCTGTAAAGACACCAGAGACAATGGGGAATGACTTGTGACTTGAGCATGCATGCCAGAAAATCAGAATGTGACACTCTGGAACATTCTACACCTGAACGTTTTTGTGTTCACGAACTTGGCCGAACAGTTTATTTCTTCATGAAGTAATCGCTGGAGAGAATTCAGTTTTCTTGCTTTTACTGGATGGTGCATGAGAGTGAGAGTGCACAAGATGATCACTACACATTTATATTTTTCTATTACAAGTTCTGTGTTAACCAATTCTGTATCTATGCTGCATAGATCTTACTTGATAAGTCAATACTTTTGTTTTTAATTAAAGAAACCGCATCGATAAGACCATTAGATAACAGGAGCAAAGTTAAGCCCATCAAGTCTGCTCTGCCACTCGATAATAGCTGAAACTTTTCTCAACTCTCATTCTCCTGCCTTCTCCCTGTAACCCTTGATCTGTTTACTGAACAAGAACCTTTCTGTCTTAAATACACTCAATGACTTGGTCTCCACAGCCCTCTATAGCATGAATTCCACAGATTCACCACTTTCTGGCTGAAGAAATTCCTGCTCATCTCAGTCCTAAAGGGCAGTCCCGTGACTCTGAGGCTGTGCCCTCAGGTCCTAGTCTATCCTACTGGTGGAAACATTTTCTCTGTCACTCTATCCAGGTCCCTCAATATTCTGCAGGTTTCAATGAAATCCCTCCTCATCCTTCTAAATTCCAAGTACAGACCCAGAGTCCTCAACCATTCCTCATATGACAAGCCCTTCACTCCCCAGGATCATTCTTGCAAATCCCCTTCAACACCAGCACATCTTTCCTGCAATACGGAGGCCAAAACCGCTCACAATATTCCAAATGCAGTCTGACCAGAGCCTTATACAGCCTCAGCAGTACATCCTTGCTCCTGTATTCTAGCCCTCTTGAAATGATTGCTAACATTGCATGTGCCTTCTGAACTGCCAAGTGAACCCGTATATTAACGTGAACAGAATTGTGAACTGGGACTCCAAAGTCCCTCTGTGCTTCAGATTTCCCGAAGCCTTTCCCCATTTAGAAAATAGTCTATGCCTCTAATCTTCCTACTAGAGTGCATAACCTCACACTTTCCCACACTGTATTCTGTCACTTCTTTGACCACTCTCCCAGCCTGCTTAAGCCCTTCTGTAGCTTCTTCTATAATTCTCTGGAAACAACTCAAGGTTCTCTAACTTCCCTGGAGCTGATCTCTGACATCTCTCCTGCAGCTCTCTCAGCTTTTGTCCCTATCAGCAGCTGGGGCAAGCTATCACACCCCTGTCACCCAGATTCCTTCATGTGCTCACCCAGCTGGGACTCCACTGATTGCAGTTTGTTTTCCATCTCTGCACGGTTCCTCTCATCTCGCTCCAGCTTCTGAATCAAGTTCCCAACATTGACCATGTTGCCATTGTACTCCATCAGGGTGGTGTCTCCAGACCGGGTCCTTGGCTTACTGGGAGGGACACCAGGACAAGATGGCAACAGATGGTGGTTCCCTGAGGGAGAAGCAATAACAATCAAAGGCCCAAATTTCTCTCCTCTCTGATCACACAGCCAAGGAGCACAAATATAACCAGTAACAGGGCAATGGCAGAACAGTGATCAAGTGACCAGGGAGGAGAGGGAGAAGGGGAAATGTGGGGATAAGAGAACTTGGGCTTGACTGAATTCAGGCAAGTTTGAAGCACAGGCTGCTATGGACTCTGATGACTCACCAGATATCCAGCTGCCTCCTCCTCCTCCACAACAGTGAATGACATACTATGCCAAGTCACTAGCACACATGAATATAAATTGAAGACGAAAAGGCCATGCAGGCCCTTTGGTCTGAATTGCACTTTCCTGCCTGATGCCCAAATCTAGTGAATCCCCAAGAGATTAAACATCTCAATTTTGGCCCTGAGCAGCTTCAATAGCTAAGCATCGATGATGCAGGATGCAGAGTGCAGTTAAATGGGGAACGATGACAGAGTTGTATTATCACATGACCATTAATCCAGAGACCCAGGAAATGTTCTGAGGACCCAGGTTCAAATCCCACTAAGACAGATGGTGGAATTTGGATTCAATAAAAATTTGGAATTAAAAGTCTAACGATGAACGTGAATCCATTGTCAATTGTCGGAAAAACCCATCTGGTTCACTAATGTCCTTTGGGAAAGGAAATCAGACCCACAGCACTGTGGTTGACTCTTAACTTTGGGCAATGGGGGGTGGGCAATAAATGCCAGTCCAGCCAGTGATGCCCTCATCCCATGAACAAATAGGAAAAAAATAAACAGGGAGTTCAGAGACCGCAAACACAGTCCCATTTGGTGCTGATTGTAACTACAGGTAACAGTTGAATTATACCAGTGAGAGACGCTAAAGGAATTAATTAAACTCCTGCAGTCCTTCATTTTTCTAGCAGTGGCACCAGTGCCAAGACTATACATACCAACGATGAAACTCTTACCTAGCAGCATGTCCTCAGTTATGAGGCTTTTATTCTCCAGTTTCTCCAGATCTCCTTCCCAGCCATCAGTGAGAGTTCGATAGAGACACATGTTCTGTGAGCACACCTTGCTCAGTACCTGCTTAATCTGCAATACAATTGTGCAATTTGAGTTATTCAGTATTGGTGTCTCAGCAATCTGAACCAATTGTTATCACTTACCTAGCCTTGTCCCGCACCCTGTGCAGGTTCAGAAACAATCCCACATCCAGAGGACCCAGAGCGCAACTCATGTCCTGAGAGATATCAGAGACTGACCCACTGCATTGTGACCAACCCACAGATCTGTCACAGTAGCTTTTCTGAGTGTATCAGTACAACAGAATGTGTGAACGAACTTCAATGACGGCACAGTGATACAAGGTGCAAAGCACCAATGCACCTTTGCACATGTGATATCATTTATTCAGTGGCTCCCTTGTGAATTTAAGCCAAGTGTCTTGCAGACAACGTGGGGGAAATCAGAAGATTGCTCCAGTCAGGTGTTACCTGAGCCTCAAAAGAAATTTGAATTCCCTGCTCCGTACAAACTGAACCATGGGTGTTCAAAATTCCTGACAGCCTGCTCGGTTAGCTGATCTTAACTCAGCATCCTTTGGAGAGTTGCGAGGTTGAACATGGGAAGTCAGACAGGGTTCCAGCTGCCAACTACAAGATTTCTGATTTCAAAAGATAACAATTTGACTGATGCCTTTCACAGTGGAACATTCACTTCTCCCATTCATTCTCAAAGCAAAATCATGACGGACAGATGATGCAGCATACTCAACTGCGGAAGGGTAATCTAAACCGGGTTAAGATCAGCAAGCTATGATGGACCTGTACAGTTGCCAGGAGAAGGCTTGTACATATTGCATAAGTGAGCACGAATGTAGTGTACCTGAGCTCTGGACAGATGAAGCCCCAAGGTGGAGATGATTTGCTCCAGGTCTTTTTCCAAAATGTAGTTACAAAGGTTGCGGTCAAAATAGACAAAGGCAAGCAGCACATCCTTGCGTAGTGACACCATTTGACTGATATCCTTCTCCTGTGCCAAAAAGACAGACAAAAACAGAGTCATGTGTCTATCACTCCAATTATAAACACCAAGAATGCCGTTACACAATCCAGCTGCACCGTCTAGGCTGGAGCCAAGGACCAGGAACCTCATAAGTCCCACGTCTAAGTTTATACCAAACACAAGGTGAGGCCCGCGGTCACCTGTCTACCAGCAAATCCCTCACCGACCCCACCGCCAGCTTCTCAAAGACCTCTCAGCTTCTCCCATCTCTGCAGTCTGAGCACACAGCGTGTGCTTCATCACCACAGTTGGCAGGCCTCTGCAATGACAGTAAACAGAAGGGAAATGGTGGCACAGCGTTAATGTCACTGGGCTGGTAATCCAGAGACACAGCAAACTGTTCTGGGAAAATCCATTCACATTTGTAAAGCTAGCCTTATGGTGATCACATTATTACCATCAAATGTGGTCAAAATCTGGTTCACGATAGTCCTTCAGGGAAAGAAACCTTCACTGGACGAGCTCACATATGACTCCAACCCCACAGCAATGTGGTTGACTCTCAAAACCGACCTCTGCGCAATTAGGAATGGGCAGTAACTGGTGCCCTAACCAGCAATGGCCACATCCCAGGAATAAATATTAGGCTCCCAAAATCACTTTCTCAGTTCCTGATGCTGTCCCATCCCACTAATCACTGCTCTGCATATCAAACAGCCTTTGCATTGGCTGCTAGAAAGGCCCAGGCTGCCCTGTGTGTCTCGTATTGCAACAACATGTTCTTACCATCTCTTTAACTGATCCACTTTCTGCTTCATTGCTTTTGGCAACTGGCTTTTTCTCATCAGTGTTGGAGAGACCTGTGGTAGGCAGAACCAAATATCAGCTCAAACTTAAGAGATGCCATTGTAACTATTGCAACTCACTGGGAAAAATCAAGCCCCACTATTCCTGGAGTTGCCGCAAAAGTGCAAAGTTTTAAAAAGTACGCAAAACTGCCCCATTTACCTGCCTTTTAGACTCAGGCTGACAGAAAGCATACAGCAGGTTTCTATCTTTAACAATTACTGTTTGCTACAAATAAATAGATTCTGATTACAGATAAACAATGAGATAAACCTCTAACCTCCATATAAACTCCCCTTACACACAAATAAACCACGTGGGGTATTAATGGGTGGGTGGAGACAGTCAGGGCTTTCAGAAATGGTCCTTTTGGTAGTTGAGTGTTCAGATCTATTCAGACAGTAGGTTATAACTAGAATTCTGCAGGAACATTGAAATAGCGATTGCTCGATTAATAAATGTAATGTTTGTTTCTGCAATCAGAGCTCCAAGCATGTAAAAATTAGGCTCCAGTTCCACCCTTCATCGCCCGGCTTTCTGGAGCACAGACAGCTACAGGAAGGAGTATAGATCCCATACATCGAAATGACAGGATTTCAAGTCGTCACATTGCCACATAGTTTGTCCTCGTGGTGTCTTTTTTGTTCAGGAGTGGGCAATTTGTTAATAGACGAGGCCTGACTGCTAAGGCAGATGAGCTCACAGCATGGATTCACTCTGGGAATGGGATATTATAGCCATAACAGAAACATGGCTGAGCGAAAGGCATGGACTGGCAGCTCAATGTTCCAGGATACTGAAGCTACAGGTGTGACAGAAGTACAAGCAAGTGAGGAGGGGGAGTTGCCCTTTTGATTAGAGAGGACATAACAACGGTGCTTACAGCAGATATTCTTAAGGGGTCATCCAATGAGGCCATATGGTTAGAACTTAGAAACAAGAAGGGGATGGTCACTCTGTTGGTACTGTATTATAGATCCCCAAATAGCCAGCGGGTACGAGAGGAGCAGATGTGTAGAGAGATTACAGATGCACGTAGGAATAACAGAGTAGTGGTTGGAGATTTTAACTTCCACTGTATTGACTGGGCCACCCAGAGTGTAAAACGCTGGATGGGGTGGAATTTGTCAAATGTGTCCAAGAAAGTTTCCGCAGTTAATATGTAGAGGGCCCTACATGGGAGGATGCAACACTGGACCTCCTGTTAGGAAATGAGGTCGAGCAAGTGACTGAAGTGTCAGTCGGAGAGCACTTTGGGTCCAGTGACCATAACTCTCTTAGTTTTAACAAAGTTACGGAAAAAGATAGGACAGATTCATAGGTTAAGGTGATGATCAGAAGCAGGGCCAATTTTGGGGCCATTAGGCAGAATCCAGATGAAGTCCATTGGGTGAGTCTGTTTGAAGGAAAAGGAACGACTGGCAAATGGGAGGCTTTTAACAGCATGATATCAAGAGTCCAGGGACAGTATGTCCCTGTTAGGGTGAAGGGAAAAGCTGGTAGGTTTGAGGGCTACTGAAGCTCTGGTCAGGACAAAGAAGGAGGCATACATTGGGTTTAAGCTATCAGGCTCAAGTGAATCCCGAGATGACTATAAAAAGTGTAGAAGCACACTTAAGAGGGAAATCAGATGGATCTGGCAGATAAGGTTAAAGATAATCCCAAGAGGTTCTATAGCTATATGAAGAGTAAAAGGGTGCCTAGGGAGAGAATAGGTCCCCTTAAAGATCAGCATGGCTGTCTATGTGTAGGACTAAAGAGATGGGGGAGATTTTTAATGAACATTTTTCCCCTCAGTGTCTACTGAGGAGAGAATCATGGATGCTAAGGAAATAAGGGAAACAAGTGGGGATGTTTTGGACCGCATACACATTACCAGAGAAAAGGTGTTTGCAGCCTTAGATCACAGTAAGGTGCATAAATCCCCTGGGCCTGATCAAGTCCATCCGTGGACATTGTGGGAGGCTACGGAAGAAATCGCAGAGATTTTTGCTTCATCTTTAGCCACTGGTGAAGTTCTGGAAGACTGGAGGGTGGTTAATGGTGTTCCATTGTTTAAGAAAGCTAGCAAAGATAAGCCAGGGAACTACAGGCCAGTGAGCCCGACATCAGTGGTAGGTAAGTTATTGGAGAGGATACTGAGGAACAGGATCAACCAATATTTGGATAGTCAAGGTCTGATTAGGGATAGTCAGCATGGATTTGTGCGCAGGAAGTCACGTCTGACAAATCTTTTGGAGTTTTTCGAAGAGGTAACCAAGAGGACTGATGAGGGTAGGGAAATGGATGTTGTCTATATGGACTTTAGTAAGGCCTTTGACAAGGTCCCACATGGCAGGCTAGTAATGACGGTAAGGTTGCATGGGATCCAGGGAGAACTAGCTAATTGGTTTCAAAATTGGCTCAATGGTAGGAAGCAGAGGGTAATGGTTGAAGGTTGTTTCTCGAACTGGAGGCCAGTGATTAGAGGTGTGCCACAGAGGTCGGTGCTGGGGCCTTTGTTATTTGTTATTTACATAAATGATTTGGATGTGAATGTACAAGGCATGATTAGTAAGTTTGCAGATGATACAAAATTAGGAGGTATCGTTGACAGTGAGGAAGGTTATCAAAAATTACAGAGGGATCTTGATCAGATGGGGAAGTGGGCTGAGGATTGGCAAATTGCAATTCAATACAGACAAGTGTGAGGTGTTGCACTTTGGAAAGTCAAACCAAGGTAGGGTTAAAACAGTAAATGGTAAGGTCCTGGGGAGCGTTGTGGAACTGACAGACGTAGGAACGTATGTACATAGTTTGTTGAAAGCGGTGTCACAGGTGGACAGGGTGGTGAAGAAGGCATTTAGCACGCTGGCCTTCATTGAGTATAGGAGTTGGGACGTTATGTTACAGTTGTTTCAGTCGTTGGTGAGGCCGCACTTCGAGTAATGTGTA
The DNA here is from genome assembly GCF_021869965.1 of Rhincodon typus. Classification (NCBI taxonomy): domain Eukaryota; kingdom Metazoa; phylum Chordata; class Chondrichthyes; order Orectolobiformes; family Rhincodontidae; genus Rhincodon; species Rhincodon typus. Next base: position 16,141,886 of record NC_063371.1, on the reverse strand, counting down.
GAGTTTTGGTCACCTTGTTATATTAAAGACATAGTTAAACTGAAAAATGTGCAAAGAACATTTACAAGGATGTTGCCAAGACTAGTAGGCCTGAGTTATAGGGAGAGGTTGGCCAGGTTAAGACTTTAATCCTTGGAATGTAGCAGAATGAGGGGTAACCTTATTGAGGTGTATAAAATCATGAGGGGCATAGACAGGATGAATGCATATAAATCTTTTTCCCAGGGTTGGGGAACTGAAAACTAGACGGTGTAAGCTTAAGGTGAGAGGGGCAAGATTTAAGAAGGACCTAAGGGGCAACTTCTTCACGCAGAGAGTGTATATGGAATGGGCTGCCAGAAAAAGTGGTTGAGGCAGGTACAATAGCAACATTTTAAAAACATTTGGATAGGTACACGGATGGGAAGGGTTTAGAGGAGTAGGGACTTAATATGGGCAACTGGAAATAGCTGAGTGGGCACCATGGTCAACATGGACCAGTTTGGGCTGAAGGGCCTGTTTCCAAGCTGTATTACTCTAGTATGGCATTGCAAGATCAAAAATTGGCACTGAGTGTTATACACCTGACAAGTTGAAGGCAGATGGAACTGGAGCTAATCCTTACCTGGTTTAAATTAATTTGTAAAGTGAAGTATGACAGCCTTCAGTTCCTAACTTAAGGATCTTGTGGCACAGTGGCAGAATTGCTTGAGGTCAGAAGGTCCAGGTTCAAGTCCCACTTGCCTCAAACATGTACTATAACGTGTTGTTTGAAAATATAACCTCTTAACCTGACCACATGAAAAATGTCAGTATGCGTTTTTGTACATGTACTCAAGCAACACACCAATCACTGTCCCACAATCTGACACAACAAACCCGAATTTAAATACAATGAATTGCTGCTCTGCAAGAGCATTTACAACCAGATGGCAGGCTGTCCACCAGTTACCACACTGCGTTGTTGGATGGCTGGGACTACGTTGCATCTGTCTCATATTAATTGATCCTCACCAAAATCCTCCTCGTTTTCCTCCAAGAACAGAACATCATCAATCTGCAGGAGTGCATCATCATCAGCATCCTTCCCTTTCACATCCTTTTCTTTAGTCTCGCCCTCATCTGGCTGTAAGCAACATCAGAAAAATCTGGTAAACCACACTTCGAATGAGAAATGGCTGGGGAGGAAAAGGATTTGTGGGTTCGGGATCATAGTTCATGATAAACACGCCCTGATGTGAAACAGCTTGTGCACCAGAAGATACAAAAATGAAGACATAGAAATGAACCCTAAGGAAATGCAGCGAGGGAACGTTCACAGCTTCGGGCTCCACCGATTAACTGGATGAGGAGGTAACAGAGAGGGGAATAACACTCATTACCAACATCCTCACTCATATGAGGCTAGTCAATGCTTGGCAGGTCAGACAGCAGTCATGGACAGTCGAGCAAAACCAATTTTTCAGTTTAATGAGCTTGCATCAGAGAGATGTTGGCTACTTTGAGTAAATATGATGCACGTGGAAAATTGGAGGTTTGAATATTAGAACCAAGAAATTAAGATATGATTGAATCATATTCAAAATCAAGGAAATGGTTGGGACTGATCAAAGCAGCCTGCTTCTGATAGCTAAGCATCCTAGAGTTTCAGGGCTGAAGAAATCAGATTGAAGTCAGATTTTTTTTTTAACAGCACAGAAAGAGACTCATCATGTCCACACTGGCTATTGTACATCCATGTATTCTAATCCCATTTTCCAGCACTTGACTTGGAGCATCATATGTTATGGTGTTTCAAGTGCTCACCACTATAGTTCTTCCAGGCAGTGAGTTCCCAATATCCACAACCCTCAGTGAAAATATTTTTCTTCATATTCCCTCTAAACCTCCCGCTCCTTACCTTAAAATGTTGTCTCCTAGTAAAGGAAAAGGTTCTCCCGGTCTTTGTCCCTCAGACCTTTGTATACCTCAATCAGACCACACCCCCAGCCTTCTCTAAGGAAAACCACTGTAGCGTAACTCCTCACTCTCCATGGCTGAATACCTCCAGCCCAGGCAATATCCTGGTGGATCTCTTCTGTACCCCCTCCAGTGTAATAACATCCTTCCGATAGTGTGGAGACTAGACCCACACAACATTATCAGGCTGCAGCCAAACTAATTTTATATACAGCTCCATCGTAACCTCCTTACTCTTGTATTCAAAGTAATTATCGAATAAAGATAAGTATCCCATTTAGTTTCTTAACCACGTTACCTATCGGTCCTAATGCCATCAAGGATCTATGGACACACAAACCAACATCCTTCCCACCCTCTGTATCAGGATTATACCAGACCAGGCTCAATGGATTGAATGGCCTACTTCTATTCCTATGTTTGCACAATTAAATCTAGCACAGTGAGGAGCTGAAAAAGGCTTTAGAAACAAAGAGTTGGGAGTCTGTGGAATTCACTCCCAGAGTCAGTGACAGAAGCAATTACCAGGGCAACATTTAACAGCAGGTTTGATAGGTAATTGAAAGTGGGTTAAGGAGATGGGGAAGGGCATTGATACAATGGATTTGGACACTGACTCTGGGGGAAATACACACCAATATGGGCTGAATGAGCCATCTAGCCAAATCAATTCTTCTCCAACACTGCCATGCTCTAGTTAATCTTCATCACCACTTCCCCTTAATATGTTTTCCTAACTTTCCTAAACAGCTTGTGTCCAGGAATATTTAACTGTCCTATTTTACTTCAGCAAGATCTGGATTATCACCACATCACAAAAATGGTCTTCCCTCTTATGCTGGCTGCCAGTTTCTTTTCATGGTAATCCGCACCTATAACAATCGAAATCAGTATTCACGTATGATCACAGTACCTCTCATTTATACTTTGTCATTGACTCTGACCCTACAAATTCATTTGCTATCCCCAAAGCTCATACTTTCCTCCTCTCCCAGTACTTTTATTCCTCTCTGATATTATCAGCGAGTTCCCAAAGTCCTGCCAAATTAGTTTAAACTTTCCTGAACAGTACTAGTTAAACATCCTGGGTCTGCTCAGGTGCGAGATTAACAACCTGTATTTGTTCCAGCTTGCCCAGCTCCAACCAGGCATTCACTGTTTTAAACTCCTGTTTCTAAATGCACCTGTGCATGACACAGGGTGGACTCTGGAGAATACAGCTTTTGAGACCCTGAGTAATAATTTCCCATTTTGCACCACCACATCCTCTTCCTACCCATGTCAATGGTTCCAATGTGGGCTATGGCCACTTGTTGTTAACTCTCCCTTTCACCCCCAGCTCTACAGCATTGTGCTCAGTGACATCCTTAACCCTGGCACCTGGGGTTTATTGCTGTATCCACAGCATTTATACATCTATTCTCCTTATTCACAAATCACCCACCATTAGGCCTGTTCTGGTTTGCTTTGTGCCCTCCTACACAGCTGAGCTAACCCCGGTGCCAGGAATTTTGCTCTGGCTCAACTCACGATGTATCACTCACCCAGTGAGAGTCATCAGTGGCGGTCGCTTCTACTCAACCGTAACACCGTGGCTCCCTAGAGGTTTCCCTTTCTAACTGTGTAAGCATACCTTTGTCAGCTCCCAATCCCAGTTCTCATCCTCTTCCATTGCAGTGGCTTTGGCAGGTGCTTCACTTGTTTCCTTTATCTCCTCTGCCTCCATCAACTCCTCTGCTTCCTTCATCTCCTCGGCTTCTTTCTTCAGCTCGTCTGATTTTTCCTCTTGCTCCATTTCCTTTTGATCTTTCTCCCCCTTCTCTTGATTGGCACTGGCTGCCTTCGGCTTCTCGACTACCTCTTCTGGCTTCCTCTCTGGGAATGCAAGCAGGGCCTTGTATATGGTGTAGCCAAAGTCCCTCTGTAGCATCTCACCAAACAGCTCCGCAAGCCACAAAACCTGTGAACGAAATACAAAACCTATTAAATCTTCCTTCTCCAATTCATACACCACCCAAGTAGAAAACTGGCATGGTAAGACAGGTAAAGCACAGGGTTAGATACAGCATAAAGCTCCCTTGACAGAGTTTCCAAACATTCCCAGGCAGGCTACAGCATGAAGTTAGATACAGACTAAAGCTGCCAAGACAGATTCAGCACGTAGTTAGATGAAAGTCCCCCGACACTGTCCCTGTCAAACATTCCCAGCACAAGGACAAGGTGAGATACAGTGCAAATCTCCCTCTTCTCTTTGAAACTGAAAATAAAGGTTCCTCAAAAATACCCCATCACACCCTCTCAGGAGAGGGGCAGCACAGGGTTAAATGCAGAGTAACGTTCCCCTTGCACTGTTCCCATTAAACACTCCAAGGACATGCACAGCATGGGGTTAGATACAGTGAAGCTCCCTCTACTCTTTTAAACTGAAAGTAAAGCTACCTCCACATTGTCACTATCATACCTTCCCAGGATAGTTATACCACAGATAGAGAGTAAAGCTCGCTCTACCGTTTTAAACTAAAAGTAAACAGAAAGTAAAGCCCTCTTGACACTGTCCCCATCAAGCAGGGACAGCATGGGGTTATGTACAGGTTAAGGTTCCATCTACTTCTTTAAACTAAAAGTAAAGTTTTCCACGCACAGTCCCCATCAAAAACTCCCAGGAAAGAGACAGCACGGAGTTAGATAGAGTAAAGCTCCCCCTGCATGACGTGAACATTGTACCCCAGTGTTGATGTTGAAGCCACAGAGAAGTGCAGAACATTTTCTGCCACAAACTGGTAGGAGATGCTCATACAAACTTATTACCTCAAAGGAATAGCCTTTTGAATCACTACGGTAGCTTCGTAATGTACTCAGGGACAGGACAGCACAGCCAAAATTACCCCCCATAGCAGAGCAATTAGGGCGAACAATCACGGAAGGCTCAGCAGGAAGGGGGCATCGGGGCTCCTGCTTTGACGAGACAGCAGGATCTTCAGGCTGCTTCCCCTCGACATCCTACATAAGGTGCAACGAGAGTCAGGTTAGCCAAATTTAAATAAACCAGCACATCTCTAAGGACAGAGAGAGGGGGCAGGGGAGGAGAAATAGAGGCAAGACAGAAAGGAGGAGCACAGGGAGGGAGGAGGGGTGGGATGGGACAGGGTGCAAGCAAAGAGTGGAGAGGGGAGGACTGATGCTTAGCTCTTGGATTATTTTCTGAAAGAAGCCCAGAAAGACTCTATTCAGCCCATCTTGACGTACACAACATCCAAAGATTAATCCAGTTTGTCCAATTTCACATTGTTGTCCCACATCTGAAATTCTATCTACTTTTAGCTGATTGACTTTTCAAAATTCCAACTGGAAATTTTTCAACCATCCTATCGGATACTACCTTCCAAATCCTGCTCGCTCACTGTGTGACCTTGTATTAGCTCAGGTCACCTCTGATTCTCTTGCTAAAATGCCTGAAATGTCTCTGCTCCACTCAAAGGCTGCATATGTTATGCTTCTATATTTTTGATTGTGAGCTGAAACGGGTAAAGAATTGATTTAAAAGCCAAGGACTATGGAAGGGATTGCTGCAATTTTTAAAAGCAAGCTGCCAGCACTTTAAGAGCTGTTTACATTGTTCTTCTCTCAAGCAGCGGGGGCAGGTTGCTGCATTTCATTTCTATGTTGACAGCTCATTGCTATTTACCTGTCGTTAAAATCTATTTATTTGCAATAAGTAGCAATTATTTTACGTACAGGAAGCTGGTCTGTGTTTTCTGTTAACGTGGGTCTAAACAGACATGTAAACTGGAGAAGTGTGTCTATGTGGACAATATCTTTAACTCTGGCGGTAACTCTGGAAATAGAGGAGCTTCATTTCCAGCACGCTTCCCCATGACACAAAACATCCACAGATTGTCTGCAGTCACTTCATGGGCAGTCTGTTTATCCAATCTAAAATCTTCACAACTCTGTCACATTTCCTCTTATCCTTTACTGCTCTTCAGTCTTTCCACTTGATTTTAATTCCTTATTCTTTGAAGGATGTCAATAAAATCTTTCCATTTTCTGAGGTCTTAACCTGTGCACAGTACTCAAAGGCAGGTCAAATTAGTGTTTTAAAAAGGTTCAGCCTAGCTTCTAGCTTTCGTGCTGTACCTCCATTAATAATGCCTACACTCCCACAAATGCTGTGAGAACTGCCTAGTTACCTTTGAAGATTTGCGCATCCAGGAGGTGTCTGTTTCTTTTTACACTTTTCTTGCTCAAGTAGTGCATCACGTACAAATTTCAAATTTGTTGCCCCATACATACAAGCGATTTAATGTTCCCACCTCCTTCTGCTCCTCTGCCGGAGAACTCTCTTCTTCTGTAGCTTCCATTGCTGCCTCCTTCTGTTCTGCAGTTTCATCCTTTTCGATCTCTTCCTTTGCTGCCTCCTCCTCCAGCTCTTTCTCCAGGCGGCTCACAAGCTGAGCCTTTGTTCCCTTGAAATTCAGGTTCCTTGCTTTCAGCTCTCTACGGAAGTCTTCCACCTAAAATTATGATAGAAATTGTCAGAGCCCAGTTGTTGTTTGAATCAGAGAAAGCAGTCTGCCGTTCGTGCACTGATGCCCACACAAGTCTCATGAGACGCAGCAACTCGCTTCGCTTTGGAAACCTCCACAGAGAAGACAGAAAGGAAGGAATCTATAAGAGGTTGAGACTGTCAGAACACATCTGATAAGGTGTCAACTCAAAACTTATTTCTCAAAGCAGCAGCAAAGTAGATCACAGTATCGGGGGTGACAAGGCTAACAGATTGGTTAGCTGACAGAAATTAGGCAGGAGACATAAATGAGATAACAAGGTGTAGAGCTGGGTGAACACAGCAGGCCGAGGAGCAGGAAGGCTGACGTTTCGGGCCTAGAACCTTCTTCAGAAAATC
>NC_063371.1:16133831-16134642 GCF_021869965.1 Rhincodon typus | reverse complement strand
CCAGCTCTACACCTTGTTATCTCAGATTCTCCAGCATCTGCAGTTCCTGCTATCTCAGGAGACATAAATGGATGATTTTCAGGTTGGCAGTATATAACAAATTTAACATGATCAGTGCTGTGGCCTCAAATCAACACCCATTATTTTCCAATGAAGAGACAAAATGTAGTTTTTAATAACACAAAGTCAGGTAGAAATGAAAGTTAGAACAAGGACTCAATCTACAAAGGGATATAAATATGGTAAATAAATGAGTAATAATTTGGCAGATGAAGTACATTGTGAGAAAATGTTAACTTGCCCATTTTGGCAAAAAGAAAGCTGATCATTTAAGTGCGGATAAAGGGATCGAAAAGCCTGGCAAACAAATCACAGTTAGTTATGCAGGTTCATCAAGTAGGGGAGGTATATTGCAAGGGAATAAGCACTTATAAACAGCGACAGTTTGCTAATTATACTGGACCTTAGTGAACCCAGATTTGGACTACTACGTACAGTCTGGTGTCCTTACTTGGAAATGGATATAACTGCATGATGCTCAGTTGAGAGAAGATTCAATTGAGTGATTTTACTCATTCATGGAATGCAGGTGTTGCTAGATAGGCCAGCAGGCCTTGAGAAGATGATGGCAAGCTACCTGCTGAACCACTGCCGTCCATGTGCTGCAGGGACACCACAATGCTGTGAAAGAGCAAGTTCCAGAACTTTGAGCCAGTGACACTGAAGGAACGGCCAAATAATTCCAAGTCGGGATGGTGAGTGGCGGGGACGGGGACGGGGACGTGTGTGTGTGTGTGTGTGTGTGTGTGTG
>NC_063371.1:16128310-16133731 GCF_021869965.1 Rhincodon typus | reverse complement strand
GGGGGGGGGGGGGGGGGGGGGGGGGGGGGGGGGGGGGGGGTGGCAGCGGGTACTCCCATGTGTCTGCTACCCTTGTCCTTCCAGATGAAAATGGTCATGGGTTTGGGAGGCGCTGTCTAAGGAGCTTCCATAAATTTCTGCAGTGTATCTTGTTGATGCTACACACTGCCACTACTGATCGTCAGGGGTGGAGGGATAAATTCAGAAGGTGGCAGATGAGGTGCAAAGCAAGGGGCTGATTCAACTGAATGGTGTTAATCTTTGTGTGCTGTTGCTGGAGCTGCACTCATCCAGGCAAGTCGACAGTGTGCCGTCCACTTCTGATTTGTGCCTTGTAGATGCAGTGGGGAAATCAGGAAGTGAGTTCTTCACTGCCTCTGACCTGCACTTGTGGCCACAGGACTTGTATGGTTCAGTTCTGAACTGGTCCAGTTGAGTTTCTGGTCAATGGCAACCCCCATAATGTTAACATTAATAAGATTAAAAGGTGACCATATTGAAGTGCTCAAAATTAAAACAATTTTGATAGGGTAAAGGAGGACATTGTTTCCACCAGCTGGCATGTCAGTGACGATGGGTCACAATTTCAAGATTGACAGCAGAGTTAGGTGTGAGATGAGGGGAAACTTCTCTATTCAGAGTTGCAGCAGTAATGACAAAAAAAACCTGCAATGTTCCTTAAGGAATGAATACTAGTCAGGATAGCAGAGAAATCCCTTGGTGTTCTTTGAGTCCTGGGAGTGGGATGATTTCCATGCAGACAGACTCATAATTTCAAGCCTCGTGCTCTTGACAGCACCTCTGGCTTTGGGTTCAAGTTACTGGATTGGAGCTCGAACCTAGTCTCCTGACTTGAGAGATCTTCGCAATCAGTGGTGATATACGCTGAAGCTGAACAAGCAGCTTCTCACAGCTCAGCTCTCAGTCAGACTGATGTTAAAGGTTGAGCATTGTGTGCATTCACCATCATTGGCTGTGACAGACTCAGGTTCAAGATTAGGATCAGGACGCAAGGGCAGGATCGAACAAGGGTGATGAGATTTCAAGCGAAAACAGAACACAAAACGATAACAGGACCATGAAGTGGCACAGACACAGATAGGAGTGCAAGGTAGGAATAAGATGTAGAAGTGTGTCTCACTTTCATAGTTTTCAGGTCCAGACTGCTCCACTGGGTTGGAGTGGGGAGCGAGTCTTCTCCCTGCTCTTCCATCTTCTCTTCAGGCTGAGGGGAGAACCATGTCTTACATTACTTTGAACAGCCATCAATATTGACTAAGTTCCTTCTCCTATCAGATATCACAGACAGATTGTCATTGCACCAACCAGCCACATACAAGACTTGGATTTGACCCTGTACTGTGCCTGGTCTGGAACAGCCATCACCTGGAACATGAGATAGTCTGGATAATCATCCTAAACAAGAGATGCCACCCCTAGTGAACAGGCTCATTACAGAAACGGAAGGGAAGTTTCACAACACAGAGTGCTCACACATACACATGCACACACAGTCTCACACACAGAATGAAGCTCCATGTCCTTATCCACTCAATAAAGTAGCTTGTTTCGGACATCCTCCTACCCATCTGCCCTACCCTGTAACTGTGCACGATCAAAGCCCTCTCTCTCCAATTATGCTTCATGCAACACCAGCTCTGCCAGGCTTCACAACTTTGCTCTTCAAAGTCAAGGAATGAGACACATTACTAACAACTAAAAGAAATGTCAAACACTCCCAGGACCAGTCCAGCATAGGGTAACATACACAGTAAAGCTTTCACTGCACTGCCCCCAAACAGTCCCAGGACAGGGACAGCATAGGGCTGCACAGCAAATAAATCTCCCTCTGCACTGTCCCGAACTATCAGGCCCAATATCCTGACAGGTCTGCAGTATCAGGGTGTTCACTTCCCCATTCCTGCTCTGGCTTCCAACTCCTCTATTGCTTCCAGATGCAGACGCACTCCCAGAAGAATATATTGGCAGGTTGGGACATGGAACATAGACTATAACAAAGGAAGACACACTTGAACAGCATCACTGAAACCCTTGTGGGCATGGGGCAGAGAGGATGTTGCTATCAGCTCGCAGCACTGAGACGGTCAGGGAGAACTTTGACTATTAGGAAATTTGAGTTCATATGGTCCAAACATCATTCAGCTACTTCTGTAGTTACAGCCATGTCAACACTATTCTAGATTGGTACAGAGTGCACTTCAACAACCTACACACGCTTTATCACCATTTGATCTAATGTGGAGCAACTCCTAATTTCAGGCTGAGATGTAGCCCTCACCTAACTACAGTCTGAGGTGGACATGCTGATTGTGTAACACTGGGATACAGTACTGGTGGAGAAAAGTCTGTCACTGAGTAACACTGGGTACAGTACTGGGTGGGGACAGGTCTGTCACTGAGTAACGGTGGGTACAGTACTGGTGGGGACAGGTCTGTCACTTTGTAACAATGAGGTGCAGCACTGGTGGGGACAGGTCTGTCACTGTGTAACACTGGGGTGCAGTACTGGGTGGGGACAGGTCTGTCACTGTGTAACACTGGGGTAGAGCACTGGTTGGGACAGGTCTCACTGTATAATACTTGGGTATACAGTACTGGTGGGGACACATCTGTCACTGTATAACAGTGGGTTACAGTACAGGTGGGGACAGGTCTGTCACTGTGCCACACTGGGGTACAGTACTGGTGTGGACAGGTCTGTCACTGTACAACACTGGGATACAATACTGGTGGGGGACAGGTGTGTCACTGTGCCACACTGGGGTACAGTACTGGTGGGGACAGAGCTGTCACTGTATAACACTGGGCTACAGTACTAGTGGGGACAGGTCTGGCACTGTGTAACACTGGGGTACAGTACTGGTGGGGACAGAGCGGTCACTGTATAATATTGGGGTATACAGTATGGTGAGACAGAGTTGTCACTGTGTAACAGTAGGATACTTGACTGGTGGGGACAGTTCTCTCTCTGTATAACACTGAGGCACAGGTCTGTTGCTGTTATGAATTCTGCACCAACAACTGCTATGCCACAACTGAAGTAGCTAACATAGGACCCTCCATATTTGTTATTACACTTTTCGTATGGCTGTTACGTTCAGAGCCAGTGTTCAAATTTTGGGTGAATTAACTTAATCTGCTGCTAATATACCATTCCCTCATCACTGGAGAACTTTGTTGTCAGGTCACATTTTAAGTATGTATCAAAACCTTAGTCCATAAGATGTTCGTCTACAGTTTCTGTGAATGCTACAAAAGGACAGGCTTAGTTGTTCCTAACTCACTACCTGCTCCACCAGTTATAAAGCTCTGTTCTGAATGGATACTCTTTGGGAAAAACTGAGAAACAGTCTTTGGAATGTTGGTTCGTCGAATGAGATGGAAATTACACCATAAGTGTTGGACTGAAAATCCGACGTGGAAATGGGCCACACACACACAGAGCAGGCGCTCCTTACATTAGTGGGAGATTGGGAGCTGAAGAGAAAGAGGCTGTCAGGGGAAGGAACAACAAATTGTCTGGAAAACTGTATCATAAACAGTGTTAAAGGTGTGGACAATGTCACAGATATAGGGTTGTATGTGCGCGCGTGTGTGTGGCAAAGATGTGATGTTTGGTGTGTGTTTATGTGCGCGCGTGTTCTGCACACATGCCACCTCATGTTTCCTTAAACAGAGCTTTTGGAAGATGAAGCATTTCTCCTTACTATAGGCTTCAGCCAGAAATACACAGTCTGCTTTTCAGAGTGGACAGTATATATTCTTGACTCCAAGACAGTGAGTAAAACGGGCTGTTCAATTCTGGTGCTAAACATTGTGTTGATTTTGCCTTCGCTAACAAAAAGAGTTCCGAGGAAGGGCCACTCGATCTGAAAAGTTAACTCAATTTCTCTCCACAGATGCTGCCAGACCTACAGAGCTTTATCAGAAATTTCTGTTTTTGTCTCTAATTTACAACATATGCAGTTCTTTTGGTTTTTATTTACTTTCTCTATGTAGATTTGCTGTTAACCCACAGTACAGTGGACAGATGTTACATACCCCAGTCCACGTCACATCATGCCAGGAGACAGGTGATTCACCTATTTCCTCTCGTGCTGTGAGGATTCAGAGACTGACAATCACTCCATTTCCCAGGGGAAACAGTGACTGAACATCCTTAGTGCTGAATGAAGGTGCTGTGTATAATTGTTATCCTTAAATCCAGTTTCAGCTCTGTCCAGAAACAGTGACAAATTGTGTTAGCAGTGAGCATAACTGGAGTTCCCTTTACAGTTCCTTCACAACATAAGAGTCACAGATTGAGAAAGCACAAATGTCAAAACTTGTTCTGGAATCTAACTCCAGGAAGGAGAATGCAAATCATTATTTAGGTGCTGCTCCTGTACACATAGTGATGCTAGCTCTTACCCTGACTCTGTTTAAGGAATTGGGAGGTGGGCAGTCGCTGTGTTTGAGAATGACTCCCCCCCTCCACATTCACACAGAGTGCCGAGACGAGCCACAATAATTCTCCGCTCCATTGTTTGAAAATTTCAGGGACAAAATCTTTTAAGGACGTCAAATGGTCACGTCATCTGAAAGCTACTGGTCATCCCTGCTATGGTAGTGGAGGGGTACCACTGCGCACGTGTGTGTGTGAGCAGGAATGTTTGTGTCAGTGTTTGTGCAAGAGAATGGAGTAATAAAAAAAGATTAAATGCCTCATCTCGGTCCGTGTCCTTGTGCTCTGCCTGGTCCCTGTCAGTCAGCTGTTGCGTGTATCCCAGGGACAGTGCGTCCCACTCCAAGCGAGTAGGGAGGCAATGCCAAACATCCGGCAGAAATACAACCACAGTCTCCACGCGGGCTGGGAGCAGCCGCCCTTCACGGAGCTCTCCAGGCTGATGGTAGCGAATCTCAGCAAAGCGAAACCTGTCACAAGGGAAGAGTATTACTGGATATAGTAGCACACACGACCAGAAATCCAATGCTCACAGTCGACTGTTCCGCGTCACCTCCCAACCTTTCAATTTCACCCCATTTTCCCAGAAGGATTAATTTCCCACTGCACTGTTGAGTAGATGCAGACAAGATCAGCTGCAAATTTACCAGAGGATTCAACAAAGATAGAGCGCTAGTGGCTCAAAGTTGGGCGATAGCTATTTGATGAGAATCTGAGGAATTGATTTGGTTACACATGGGCTCTTCCTTGACCATTCTCAACATGTTCCCTCCCCCACAGAACACAGATGTGGACACGAATGAACACCATTCAGCTCTCTCACACACACAGGGGGAGGGAGAGAACAAACGTCAGGGGTTGGGGGGAGTATACACAGGGGACAGAGAAAGGGGGAAAACACGGGGGACAGGGACAGAGAGACAGAGAAAACACGGGGGACAGAGAGACAGAGAAAA
>NC_063371.1:16125599-16128300 GCF_021869965.1 Rhincodon typus | reverse complement strand
AGAGACAGAGAAAACACGGGGGACAGAGACAGAGAAAACACGGGGGACAGAGAGAGGTAAACACGGGGGACAGAGAGAGAGGGGGGGAACAGAGAGACAGAGGGTAAACACGAGAGAGAGAGGGAGAGGCAAAACATGTGGACGGGGGGGAGGACAGAGAGACAGAGGGTAAACACGGGGGACAGAGACAGAGTGACAGGCAAAACACGGGGACGGGGGGGGAGCAGAGAGAGATAGAGAGGGTAAACACGGGGGACAGAGAGACAGAGGGGGGAGAGAGGGGGGGGGGGGGGCGGCGAGGACAGAAAACATGTTGCGGGGGAGAGAAAAAACACGGGCTGGGCGCAGGAGAGAAAATATGGGGATAAGAAAGAGAGAATGCAAGAAAGAAAACTAGAGAGCATGCAAGAGTGAACCCTGGTGTACAAATAAGCGAGAGAGAATGAAAGAGTGAGGAAATAAGGAAGGGAGACTGTGAGAGGGAAAAAATAGAGACAGAAAGAATGTAAGATATTAAGAAAGTCAGTGAGTGAGGCAAATACAAACAGGGACAGTGTGAAACAGAGAGAGACAGAACAAGACAGCCCATGCCATTTTCACCTCTGACCTGAATTACCTTCCACTGCTAGGCTAATCCAGCAGGGTCAATCAAGACTAGCAACAAATTGTCCTTCACAGAGCTCCTTACAGTTCTCGATTTACAAACACACTCAACTCAAACTCTCATTACGTTAGATACATCAAACACAACATAAACAAACAGGCTCATGATAATGAGACAAGACTTCACTGCCAAGAAACTTTATTAGCTGAACACAAGATGGACATGGCCCAAGCAGAGAATTGTCTTTTAACATTTGGGATTTCCTCAGCACTTATCAATTCTTTATCATTCAGAATATTGACACAGGAATCCCTAAGGCTGTTCAAACGAAGGACACAGCAGCAATGACCAGAGGTAAGGTGTCAGCCTCCTGGCTGCTTACAGCAGAAACATCATGCGTTGGGTGACAGGACACCAGCACAACTTCACAGGGCACTGCAGGAATGGCTTGTGTTATTCCAATATGAAATTCTATTTGATGGCCGTCCAGTTAATGGCTCTAAAGATCCATGACCACAGCTGCCCAGTCCCTCACGCTTTAGTTGATGCTTTCACCTGCCTTTGACACATGGCCCCTCTGTGAAGTGCATGTGTTATCCTAAAGGACACACCTGTCCGTGTCACCGTGCAGCACCTTGAGCAGTTCTGCACCTTCCCTGTTAGCTGCATATTTGAAGGTGGTGTTGAACTGATGGGTGAAGCTGTTCCATGCACCGAGCCCTGCAATGCCCCAGCACTGAATGACTGAGTGCACAGTTGAACTAGATAGTTTTCCTCCGGTGATTCAAGATAATGCACTGTGTTCACTTCAGTGACATTCCTCTCACATCCATCAGGGTGACCTCACCATTGTGCATAGTAACATGCAGCTATGCCCACCACACACAACCCGTCCCGCTCTGCTAGGATGCAAACTCACCATTGAGTGCAGGCGCTCAGGTCAATGCCAGTCAAGGACTTGGTGGTTCGAATGGCTGTCTTGATAAGTACCCTGGGATCCTTCTCTGGACTGAGGCCATCAAGGGATGGTGACCATGACCCTCCAATCAGTACAGCCTCCTCTTTGCCCTTCATCCCCACCAAGAACTGCACAATGAAACAACAGAGAGATTATGACTAGAATTAAACCCACCTAAAAACAAAGGCCTTGAAGAAATGACGGCCCAATCGGCACCCTAATGAACAGGCTATGAACTTGCATTTACATAGCAACTTACACATCTTGTGATATCCCCAAAAACTTCACAGTCAATGGAACATACCTGAAATGTAGTAGCTATTGCAACTATCACAACTTACCTGGGAAGAATGCACGAATAATAATGTTCCACAGCCATCCCAAAATGTATAAAATACCAATCACACCCCCAGGGTAACCAATTTGTTTGACTCACTGGAATTGTAGACAAAAAATTCACACCAGGTTTTGTCATTCATAAAAAGTAGCACACACAATGTCAATAAATTACAGAGGAAAGGATTACTAATCTATTACTGTGACTTAAACAATTCCCTTTAAAAATCCCAAATAAACATGCACACAGATATTCATGATTAAATCAGACAAAAGACAGACAGTTTGGTACAGATATTATGTGGGAATAAAACTACAGGGAAGGAACAAAATTCCAAAGATGAGAAGTCCAGATCACGTCAGTTACATTGTCTCTCATTTCAGCAATGATGACATGCTCCTGTCTGTGAAGTGACAACTGTTCTTCATTTCCATAGCTTATCAGTGTGCCTCAGTCTTTTCTGATAGAAATTCTGCTTTTAAATTTCTTGGTGTTTCTGTCATGTCACTCACACCAACAGAGGTGTACAAAGAAAGACGTTTATTGTTTATGGATCTAGAGGTTACTGGCTGCTCTGCACTTCCAGGTCTGAAACAAACTGCAGCTGAAGCAGTCACTGTTTCCATATCTCTAAAACTCCTGGTACCACTCTGACTTAGTAATGCAACAACCTCACTGCTCCAATAGCAAAATTGTCTCGCATAGCCAAAATGTACAATCCGAGACATTTTCTCCCCAAAAGTTAGACAACTCTCCCGACAGTGGGGCGCTCCCTCAGCGCTGTCCCTCCGACAGTGGGGCG
>NC_063371.1:16110429-16125589 GCF_021869965.1 Rhincodon typus | reverse complement strand
TCCCTCCGACAGTGGGGCGCTCCCTCAGCGCTGTCCCTCCGACAGTGATGGATCTGATGTCGTGGAGTATAGTATCAATGACCTGTTGATAATGACTACTGGTGGCACTGAGCTATGTATCTCAATCAGAAATATCAAAAACCGGAATATCCAAAAATGTGAACCAGTGGCCTGCAGATGGAGTTATCTGGTCAAAAACTAGTTGCTGAATTTTACCTCACTGCAGAGTATATGACTTCCTTTTTTCACACCTTATCCATCCAGTAGGATGCCTGAACGATAGGAAATTGGTGAAACAGGACTGGAGTAAAGTCTGACTTAAATGCCCCTGCTTTAACAGCTGACAGTGTAATTACACACAAGCACAACCTTCTATCTACTTCTGGCTCAAAGGAGCCTACGCCCAGCAGGCAGTCACTAGCCCCACGAGATCACTAGAGAAAAGCCCTTTTGCAAAACCACATGGCTGTGAACCTACCTTGATCAGTTTGTTAGGATGTTGAGGAACATCAGCTGTCTCCTTTGGTGCTTCAGCCAATGTGCACGCCTGGCTGTATAGCTTTTGGAGGTCAGGGCATGACAACAGTATCACCTAAAATTTCAATCAAACTCAGCAGTGAATAGGCCGGAGACAAGCAACAAACAGAATTTCAAATTCAGACAAAGCTCTCAATGGGAAATTACAGCACAAGAAACAAGCATTTAGCCCTTCAAACTGTATTAACTCTTCACTAGGAATGATCCGACACAACTTGATGACCATGTACTTGCCCTGTATTCCTGACAGATAAACTTAATATTTGCTGAATAGTTTTGTGAGCTACAGTGTTCACATGGTGATGTGGTAACCTTTAGCAATTATGCTTAGATTTCAACTGTAAACAGATTGAGAATGTGTGCTGTTTGTATCTGTGTTAGTGCTTATGAGGGAGAGATGGGGAGCTGCACGGTGCCTGTACGGTGGAGGCAATGGCCTAGTGGTATTATCGCTGGACTGTTAATCCAGGGACCCAGATAACATTCTGGGGACCGGGGCTGCAATCCCGCCACAGCAGATGGTGGAATTTGAGTTCAATAAAAATCTGAGATGAAGAGTCTAATGATGACCATGAAACCATCATCGATCGTCTGAAAAACCCATCTGGTTCACTAATGTCCTTCAGGGAAGGAAACCGCCATCCTTACCTGGCCTACATGCAACTCCAGGCCCACAGCAACATGGGTGACTCTTAAATGCCCTCAAGGAAATTAGGGATGAACAATAAATGTTGGCCTAGTCAGTGATGCCTACATCCTATGAATGAATTAAAAAATGTCAAGAGACAGAAATACCATAGCCAAGTGCACTAGGCTATGGGCTTATTTCATATACACTCTGATTGACATCTGAACTATACATTGCCAGAGGTCTCACCTTAGCACTGTAGGTGGAATCTGCATCATCAGGTTCCACTTGAGTCTCTTGTTCCTCATCCAGGCTCGATCCTTCCTCCATCACATGGAAAACGCATTTTTGTCCTAACTGTAAAGGTTCACTCAATGGGAATGTATTCACCCAGCAAAGCTTGCTATCAAAGAATGTATTAGGGATGTGGAGACAGGGATATCGGCGCTGGACCTCGATCGTATCACAAGAAGAGCTGTAAAACAAAAGAGAAAACACTGCAACAACAAAGACTGTCTATCTGCAATTTAAACGCAGCACCAACACCTCATAACTTTCTTCCATCAAAATACTATTAACAATTGAGAACAAGCCCCATAAACACTCACAATACCCCCCTCTACAAGGCAAGTCCCATTTATCCTATCAATTGTGGCACA
Source organism: Rhincodon typus (assembly GCF_021869965.1). NCBI lineage: Eukaryota > Metazoa > Chordata > Chondrichthyes > Orectolobiformes > Rhincodontidae > Rhincodon > Rhincodon typus. The sequence continues at coordinate 16,123,765 of NC_063371.1, read as the reverse complement.
CAATTCACCACAGTCCAGTTCAGTAGTTTTGAACTCCCAAATTTGTTTTCTGTCTTAGTCCTGTAGTGACCCATATTCCAACACCCTGTGAAAAGTCACACACATCCTCACCTCACCATTATGTGGACCACTGTTTGAAATATATATTTAGATTGAATGATTAACGGAGGAAAAAAGGAAAGTTTTTTTTTCCAACAATTTGGACATTGTCTGGATTGGAAAGAGTTTTTATCATGTGATTTCTTGGAAATAAAGCCAGCAGTGTAAAGTGTGCAGTGGTTTATTTGCATTTCCCTGGAAATCAAGTGACTTTGGAGAAACAGTTAAGCTTTCAAGGAGTTTAAAGATGGGGCTTATCACCTTATTTTCTGTAAAAGCCAGGCTTTGAGAGGACTAGGGGTCTCTATGCTAGTAATGGTCTAGCAACTCTCTCTCTAGACTAGTTCTGACTCAAGAGTCAATGTAACAAAGATACCACTGCAGCTACAAGAGTCTTTCCTGAAAGCCTTCCCTTTGAACAAGTCTCTGGGAAGCTGATAACTCACCAAATAACAGTATCTGTCTACCTGATAAAACCTGAACATTTGGACCATGACCATATTTAAGAGACATGTGCCATCAATCCACAGCTGTCAGCAATTCAACTTTGTCAACAGGAAACAGCAGATGTGAAAAGTCATGTGTGACATGGTTGGTGAGATAATCAACATACTAATTCCAATTTTACCAAAACTCCCATGATTTGAGGACAGTACCATAAGTTTAGAAGGCATCAAGTGGAACTTGTTTCATTTTACAAATGGAGAGTAACAGGCATTGTGGATAAACAGGAACTGGTGAATGTACTGTACTTAGATTTTCTGAAGGTATTTCATAAGGTACACTGTGAATCATTGCTACAGAAAGTAAAGGCTCATGATATGGAGGCAGCATATTAATGCTAGCCATATGCAGAGAGGAGGGATAAATGGGTCTTTCTCTGGTCAGCAAGATGTAACAAGTGGCATGCCACAGGAGTCAGTGTTGGACCTCAACCATTTACGATTTATCTACATGATTTAGATGAAGGGATGAAAGGTATAGTTGCCAAATTTGGTGACAGCGTAGAACAACACAGCACAGGAACAGGGCCTTCGGCTCTCTATATCATTACACTTCTCTAAACCAGTCCCACCTGCCTGGGCAGGGTCTGCATCTTTCTATTCACTGTCGTTCATGTGCCTTTCTCAATGCCTGTGAAACTTTGCTATTGTTTCTGCTTCTACCACCTCCTCTGGCAATGGGTTCCAGACACCTATTACCTTCTGTGTCAAAAACTTTCCGAAAAACATATATCCTTTAAACCTCTCCTTCTCACCTTAAACCTATATCCCTTAGTATTTGACATTGCCATCCTGGCAAAGAGACTCTGATTGCCCGCCCTATCAAAGTTTCTCATAATTTTATATATTTATATCAGGTCACTGCTCAGCCTGCAACACTCAAGCAAAACCAAAACAGGTTTGTCCAACTTCTGCTTATAGCTAATAGACTCCAATCCAGGCAACACCCTGATAAACCTCTTCTGCACCCTCTCCAGAGCCTCCAAATCCTTCCTATAGTGTGGCAACCAGAACGACACAGTCCTCCAAATGTGGCCTGACCAATGTCTTCTAGAGTTGTAGCATGACTTGCCAAAAATTAGATAGCAAAATCAGTTTTGAAGTACATACGAATAGGTTCCAAAAAGATACTGGTAAGACATAGGTTAAATGAGCAGTTAAAGAGATTGCAAAAGCAGCATAATGGGCAAAACATGAAATGATGAATTTTGCCAGGAATTTAAAAAAGCACTGAGAACAAAAAATGCTGGAGATCACAGCAGGTCAGGCTACAGCTCTGAAGAAGAGTTATCCGGACTCGAAACATTGCTCTCTCTCCCTGGATGCTGTCTGACTCGCTATGATCTCCAGCACTTTTGGTTTTCAGTACAGATTCCAGCATCTGCAGTAATTTACTCTGGTATAAAAAAGAAGCAAGTTATCTAAATGGTGACATAACTTATTGATCAGTGGCAACCATGAATGTGGTTTGTTTGGACTTTCAGTAGGCTTTCAAACAAAGACCCATGAGAGATTAAGGTACAAAATTAACACAGGTGCAGGAATGGTTGTTGGATGTTCCGGGGTATAGATGTTTCAAAAGAAATAGGGAAGGAGGTAAAAGAGGTGGGAAGTGGCATTGCTAATCAGGGTTGGTATCACAGCTGCAGAAAGGGACGTCATGGAGGAGGATTTGTCTACTGAGTCAGTATGGGTGGAAGTCAGAAACAGGAAAGGAGCAGTCACTTTATTGGGAGTTTTCTATAGAACGCCCAATAGCAACAGAGACACTGAGGAACAGATTGGGAGACAGATTTTGGAAAGGTGCAGAAGTAATAGGGTTGTTGTCATGGGTGACTTCAACTTCCCTAATATTGACTGGAACCTCCTAAGTGCAAATAGTTTGGAATGGAGCAGATTTTGTCAGGTGTGTCCAGGAAGGATTTCTGACTCAATATGTAGATAGGCCGACTAGAGGGGAGGCCATATTGGATTTGGTGCTTGGCAACCAACCAGAGGCCAAGTGTCAGATCTCTCAGTGGGAGAGCATTTCGGTGATAGTGATCACAACTCCCTGACCTTTACTATAGCCATGGAGAGGGATAGGAGCGGATGGTATGGGAAAGTATTTAAGAGGGGGAGGGGGAATGACAATGCTATTAGGCAAGAACTGCAGGGCATAAACTGGGAACATGTTCTCAGGGAAATGCATGACAGAAATGTGGAGGTTGTTTAGGGAGCAGTTGCTACAAGTACTAGATAGATTTGTTCCACTGATGCAAGGAGGGGATGGTAAGGTGAAGGAACCTTGGATGACAAGACAGGTGGAACACCTAGTCAAGAGGAAGAAGGAAGCTTACTTAACGTTGAGGAAGCAAGGATCGGACAGGGCTCTAGAGGTCTACAAGGTAGCCAGGAAGGAACTAAAGAATGGATTAGGAGAGCTAGAAGTGGGTATGGCGGGTAGGATGAAGTAAAACCCCAAGGCGTTCCATGCTTATGTGAGGAACAAGAGGGCAACCAGAGTGAGCGAAGGGCCAATCAAGGATAGTGGAGGGAACTTGTGCGTGGAGTCAGAGGAGGTAGGGGAGGTCCTTAATGAATACTTTGCTTCAGTATTCACCAGCGAGAGGGACATTGACGTTTGTGAGGACAGCTTGAAACAGGCAGATATGCTCGAACAGGTTGATGTTAGGAAGGAGGATGTGCTAGACATTTTGAAAAACATGAGGATAGATAAGTCCCCTGAGCCAGATGGGATATACCCAAGGTTTTTAGGGGAAGCAAGGGAAGAGATTGCTGCCCCTTTGGCAATGATCTTTGCGTCCTCACTGTCCACTGGAGTAGTACCAGAAGATTGGAGGGTGGCAAATGTCATTCCCTTGTTCAAGAAAGGGAATAGGGATAATCCTGGGAATTACAGACCAGTCAGTCTTACATCTGTGGTGGGCAAATTATTGGAGAGAATTCTGACAGATAGTATTTATGATTATTTGGAAAAGCACAGTTTGATTAGAAATAGTCAGCATGGCTTTGAGAGGGGCAGGTCATGCCTCACAAGCCTTATTGAATTCTTTGAGGATGTGACAAAACACATTGATGAAGGTAGAGCAGTGGATGTGGTGTATATGGATTTTATCAAGGCGTTTGATAAGGTTCCCCATGGTAGGCTCATTCAGAAAGTAAGAAGGCATGAGATTCAGGGATATTTGGCTTGTGGATACAAAACTGGCTATCCAATAGAAGACAGAGGGTGGTAGCAGACGGAAAGTATTTAGCCTGGAGCTCGGTGACCAGTGGCGTTCTGCAGGGATCTGTTCTGGGACTTCTGCTCTTTGTGATCTTTATGAACGATTTGGGTGAGGAAGTGGAAGGGTGGGTTAGGAAGTTTGCCGATGACACGAAGGTTGGAGGAGTTGTGGACAGTGTGGAGGGCTGTTGTAGGTTGCAATGGGACACTGACAGGATGCAGAGCTGGGCAAAGAAGTGGCAGATGGAAATCAACCCAGAAAAGCACGAAGTGATTCATTTTGGAAGGTCAAATTTGAATGCAGAATACAGGGTTAATGGCAGGATTCTCGGCAGTATGGAGGAACAGAGGGATCTTGGGGTCCACGTCCATAGATCCCTCAAAGTTGACACGGTTGTAAAGGAGGCGTATGGTGTGTTGGCTTTCATTGACAGGGGAATTGAGTTTAAGAGCCGTAAAATTATGCTGTAGCTCTATAAAACCTTGGTTAGACCACACTTGGAATATTGTGTTCAGTTCTAGTCACCTCATTCTCGGAAAGATGTGGAAGCTTTGAGAGAGAATGCGGAGGAGATTTACCAGGATGCTGCCTGGACTGGAGAGCAGGTCTTATGAGGAAAGGTTGAGGGAGCTAGGGCTTTTTTCATTGGAGCAAAGAAGGATGAGAGGTGACTTGATAGAGGTGTACAAGATGATGAGAGACATAGATAGAGTGGATAGTCAGAGACTTTTTCCCAGGACGGAAATGACCATTACGAGGGGACATAATTTTAAGGCGACTGGAGGAAGATATAGGGGAGATGTCAGAGATAGGTTCTTCACACAGAGAGTGGTGGGTGTATGGAATGCGCTGCCGGCAGTGGTAGTGGAGTCAGATACTTTAGAGACTTTTAACCGACTCTTGGATAGGCACATGGAGGATAGTAAAATGTAGATATGCACAGTAGGTTGAACTTAGTAGGATAATAGGTCCGCACAACATTGTGGGCCAAAGGGCCTGTATTGTGCTGTACTGTTCTACGTTCTATATTCTAAAGCCAATGGGATTTTTTGGGGGGTTGGTGGTAACTGTACTGAGTTGGATTGAAAATTGGTTAGCAGTCAGAAAATAAACTGTAGGAATATACAGGCTGTTTCCCAAATGGAGGCGGTGACTACTGGGGGAATGCAGGCATCAGCACTCGGACCCCAGCTCTTCACAAATATTAATAATTTCGATGAGGAAACTAATTACAATATCCCCAAATGTGCAGATGAGATAAAGCTGGGTGAGAGGGTGCAATGTAAGCAGGATGCAGACATCGAGCAGTGTAATTTGGACAAGCCAAGTGAATGGGCACATGTATGGCAGATGCAGATTAACATGGATAAATGAGAGGTTGTCTACTTTGGTAGCAAAAATAGGGAGGCAGGTTATCTGAATGGCTATAAATAGAGAGGGGAATGTGCAACGAGACCTGGGTGTCGTCATGCTGACGGTGGGGGGGCGCTCTGAGGAAGGATGCTCTTGTAATAGAGGGAGTACAGCAAAGGTTTACCAGACTGATTCCTGGGCTGGCAGGACTGATCTATGGGGAGAGGTTGAATTGGTTAAGATTATATTTGCTGGAGATCTGAATAGTGGGGAGGGGGGATCTCACCAAATAAAAAATCTGAACAGGACATGTCACAATCGATACAGGAAGGATGTTCCCAATAGTGGGTAAGTCCAGAACCAGAGGATAACGGTAAACTATTCGGGGCTGAGATGAGGAGGATGGTTAGCCTGTGGAATTCGCTATCATTGAAAGCTGTCGAGGGAAAAACGTTGTAGGATTTCAAGCAGTTGGATTATACTAGAGTAAAGTGATCAAAAGATGTGTGAGAAAAGCAGGAATAGGTTTTTTTGAGTTCGACGATCAGCCATGATCATAATGAATGGCACAGCAGACTCAAAGGGCCAAATAGCCCCTGCTCCTATCGTCTGTGTTTCTATGTAAATGTATTGAAGGTAGTTCAGAGAAGTTTTACCAGACTCATGCCTGGAATGGGCAGAATTTCTTTTGTAATGTGGATAGGTTGAACAAGTTATGCTTGTATTCATGGGAGTTTAGAAGAGCAAGATGCAACATGATTGAAACAAAGTCCTTAAAAGTCTTGACAGGGTAGATATGCAGAGGATGTTTCTGTGTATGGGAGAGTCTAGAACTAAAAGACAGAGCTTAAAAATTAGGGGTCACCTATTTCAACAGAGGTAGTGAAGTGAACTTTTTCCTGCCAGAGGATTAATGACTGTTTGAATCTCTCTTCTTGAAAAGGAGGTGAAGTCAGTGTTGTCGAATATTTTTAATGCTGAGGCAGATAGAACCTTGTTAAAGGAGTTGGAAGGTTAACAGAAGCAGGGGGGAATTTGGATTTCAGGTTATAATCACATCAGCCGTGATCTTAGAGTCAAAGAGACGTACAACACAGAAACAGACCCTTTGGTCCAATTCATTCATGTCGACCAGATATCCTAAATTAATCTTGTCCCATTTGCTAGCATTGGGCCAATATCCCTATAAAGCCATCCATACACCTTTTAAATATTATAATTGTACTAGCCTGTACCACTTCTTCTGGAAGCTCATTCCATACACGCACCGTCTTCGGCATGAAAAAGTTGCCCCTTCGGTCCCTTATAATCTTTCTTCTTTCACCTTAAACCAATGCCGTCTGGTTGTGGACTCCCCTATTCTGGGAAAAAGACCCTGTTTGTTCACCCTATCCACAGCCCTCATGATTTTATAAACCTCTGTAAAGATTACCCCTCAGCCTCCGGTGCACCTGGGTAAGGAGTAGAGCCTATTCAGCCTCTCCCTGTAGCTCAAACCCTCCCAAACCCAACAACATCCTTGTAAATCTTTCCAAATTTCACAACATCTTTCCTGTTGAATGGTTGAGCAGACTCGAGGGGCCAAATGGTCTACTCCTGTTCCTGATTCATGTCCTTGTATATATGTTCACAGTCTAATGCTGAATTCTCAGCCATTGGCCAACAGGGTGTTTTTCTTCTCTACTTGTTTTTTTTAAAAACAGTCCATCATCTTTGCAGAAACTTGTCTTTTTGTGTTGTGTTAACGGTGTCTGCAGTGGGATTAAAGGGATATAACTCTAAGCTGGAATCGTAGTTAGCTGTGAACCAGAGTTTGCTACTTGCTCTAAACATAGGCTTTGTTAGAATAAACAATTATTTTGAGTTTATTAAAGATTCTTTCATTTTTGTTAGTGGTATAGAAGACAAGCATTGGCCATTTTAGTAACAGAATCAACATATTTCCAAAATGGTGCAATCTAGGGAGCAGCAGGGCTTCATTATGAGCATATTGCTCCCGTCACAATCAGAACAGTGTGAGAAATTGACCCTTGTCCCATCACCATGTGAGGAATCAGACATTGAACGGTGAAAAGCTTTCAGAGATGTGACAATTCACAATGAAATGAGGTGATCGGCCGTGGAAACACTTTTCCACATGGATCAAAAGCAGCTGTACAAGCACTCTGGACCAAGAATGATGTGAAAATTCCTTGGGTCTGGACTCAACAGGTGCAGCCAAATGCATCTCATCTTCCCAGCAAAAGCAGATCTAAAGACACCATCATATTTAAAGAGACCGTACCAGTCCAGCGAGAAGCGGGAGTACTGCACACTGTATGAAGGGATGTAATGCCGTGCTTTTTTTGCTGGTCCTTCCCCTGAGCCCATATCCTGATATCGTTTCTGGGAACTGCCCTGGCCACCCAGACGCTTGTAATTGTCTCTGTACAAGAAAAGAGAGACAATGTCAAAACACAAAGACAGATTTCAAATGTAACATACCCCTCCTCTGACTAACATGAAACCACAAAAATAAATCTGGGAGTTTGTGAGGGCAAAGTCCTAAGACTTGCTCAACAAGTTTAATTTCTGTATTTAAAAAAAACCTTCACTGTGGCACGGTGGCTCAGTGGTTAACACTGCTGCCTCACAGCACCAGGGACCCGGGTTCAATTCCACCCTCGGGCGACTGTCTGTGTGAAGTTTGCTTATTCTCCCCGTGTCTGCGTGGGTTTCCTCCGGTTTCCTCCCACAGTCCAAAGACAAGCAGGTTGGGTGGACTGGCCATTCCAAATTGCCCATAGAGTTCAGGGGTGTGTAGGTTAGGTGGGTTATAGGGGGATGGGTCTGAGTGGGATGGTCTGAGGGTCAGTGTGGACTTGTTGGGCCGAAGGGCCTGTTTCCACACTGTAGAGTTTCTACAATTCTATGACATCCCTTTCAGTTTCAACATAAGCCGAGCTCACAAACTGCTATCTTGGAGTGGACAAGGTTTAGGACTGGTCCAAGAGACAGTAGCTCAGTCCGCAGCAGCTTAAAAGTAGCAAGCATCTGTTCCTGTTACAGTCATCCTTGTTGAACAAGACTTTGTTAAACCAACATTAATTCAGGGCACGTCCAAACCTTTCAGGTTCTTTTCGAGAGAATCGACTTAATAGTGGTGACCAGGTCAGCCGAAAGCACACCCAAACTCTCAGACGCTGTCCTCCCACAGACAACCATGTTTCAGTCCTCCGCCACCTCAGCTATGATGTTAGTTACAGTCAAATAGCTGCCTAACGCAAACCACCCAAGTTCACTCATGACTTGTCCCATTAGGTGAGAGGGACAGGTTACCCAAACTGCTCCTCAACAGCCAAAATAAAGTCAACAGCAGAGAAATAATCTCATTGGTCTCTCAATACTTCCAATCCATCTAGACCCAGAGGTTAGCAGGGTTTGAGGAGCAGTGTCCCAAACCCCTTCATCCCATCCTATCGCATCATAAAACCTTCACAGCAACAGCAAGTCCTTTCAAACCAACACACATACTTGACCAACATAGAATACAGATCCTCTTACCTCCTGTCACCTCTTCGACCAATGTCCATTCGTCCATTCCGGCCCATTGAGCGCAGTCCCAAATCCAGTCTCCGGCCAAGCTGGGCATGTGGACCCAAGTGAACTAATGGCTGCAACAAACCAGCTGTACAGATGGAGGGAGAGAAGACAGCTCTTCAGACACCATGGTTATCACTGAACAAAGGCCAAAGTACAACAACAAATACATGGAGCTGGTCTCACACCAGGCAAACTTGCAGTTCTCACTGCTCCTTCGTTATCAATGGGTCCAATTCCAATGCACTGTAGATGGACCTCCACCAGAGATGAGAGTGCTGCTTATCACCATCTGCTCAGCAGCAACTAGAGATAGGCAATAAATATTGGTCTTTCCAGTCGCAGCTAACATCAAGGACCCATTTCGAAAATGAACAGGAAAAACAAAGGGAAGCTGAAACTCAAACAGCACTCAATTTTATGTAGAAAGCGCAAGCCAGCGTTGAGTCTAGATGATTCTTCATTAGAGCTGAAGAGTCATCTAGACTCGAAACATTAGTTTGCTCTCTCTCCATGGATGCTGTCTGATCCGCTGTGATACAGATTCCAGCATTTGCAGTAATTTGTTCCTACTCTCTCAAATTTATGTTATCACTTACAACTGAACATCCATATCTACTCAACAGAAGCAAGAAATGAATGTGACAGCAACGTCACAGACTGGATGGCTGACGAACTGTGCCCTGAGTGAATGCAACCCAACCTGCAGACACCATAATGGTATTTTATTAGAATCACAGAATTCCTACAGTGTGGAAACAGGATCTTTGGCCCAACAAGTCCACACCGACCCTTGGACCATCCCACCCAGACCCACACACGGCTGAACATTACGGGCAATTTAGCATGGCCAATCCACCTAGCCTGAACATCTTTGGACTGTGGGAGGAAACCGGAGCACCCGGAGGAAACCCACGCAGACATGGGGAGAATGTGCAAACCCCACACAGACAGTTGCCCGAGGCTGGCATCGAACCCGGTTCCCTGGCGCTGTGAGGCTGCAGTGCTAACCACTGAGCCACCGTGCCGCCCCATGGACATGATGAAAACAATATCAACTAGAAGGGAAAATGTGATAACAAGAGCAGATGGAAAGTGATATTGTGAAGCATTAAATAATAGAATGCAACACAGGGCAGAGTAATAGAAACGAAGAAATACACAAGCCCTAACCCATACAGCTTAATGTTGGTTTTTAATTTGTGCCGCACCACATCTCCCCACCCTTTTGCTATTCAGTCATTCCCTTCATTCAGTCATTCAACACAGAAGAGGTCCTTGGGCCCATTGAATGTGCGCTAGCCTATCTACACGAATCCTACTTTGGGTCTTGATTATTATGACATTTCAAGTGCGCATCCACATACTTTTTAAAGATTCTGAGGTTTCCTACTTCTGCTGCCTTTAAGGCAGTGCGTTTCAGATTCCCGATATCCTCCGAAACTTATTTTTAAACCACTCTAAACCTATCCTTCACCTTGAGGTGTCCAATGTGCCTCTTAACCACCCTCCTAACCTGTCCTGCTGCCAACAACCCAACCTAACGTTCGTCATTGACAGTCTCTGTCTCAGACTTATTTGAGGTCCTCATTCACAGAACCTTTAAAGCAGCACCTCACACTGAGGAAAAGCCTCATGTTATCTACATTGATTAAAAAGACAATGCTAAGTTTTGGGATAGCAGTTAAAATTCTGTCTTTCAGTCTGATTGAGGCTTTAGAGATGTTACAGTAGAATCAACTTGGTTCTGAGCAAACACAAATAGGAAGGAGGATGGGAAGAATGGTGGATTTTTCTAACAGGCTACAGAACAACATGATCCATGTGCCTAAAACGTTGAAAGGTTAGGATGGGTAAAACAGAAGACCGGCTCCAATATTTGTGAGCAATAAGAGGCAAGATTACGTCTGAAAGACTTGATCCACAGGGTAGAAGTCTGCACACAGATGGTGTGTTGATAGGCTACAGGATTCACTTGCATAGGTAACAGCATAAATGATGCAAAACTGTTCAAGACAAGCTTGGATGAATACACGATGGGAAAGGAATTTAAAGAACATAGCGTGTATGATTTGGACGATTACATTATGACAAGGGAAGACTTTGATACTGACTCTTGGGTTAAAGGCCTGTTTCCATGTTGCAGCTGTGCTTATGTACCTGAAGGCTGAAAGGAGAGATAATTACATGTTCTAAAGTGGCTCTACTAAGTCTCCATGCCAATGCTGGCCCCAAAAAAACAGCAGCCTCTCTTCATGCTGAATTAAATTATGTCCCTCTGCTCACGTCTGATCCTTGCATTCTACATGATAAGGGCATCAGCAGCTTGTCCCCTTTCAGCAAAATGTATAAATGAGCTATCTGTGAATGGGACTCATGGGAAAGAGGTCTCCCGCAAAAATGAGTTAAGTACATGCAACCCTTGGGCAATGTCTGAGCGGTTGACAACAAAGGACAAAGCAATCTCTTGCTGTGTGCCAGCATGACTGACAGATACTCACGTTTGTGAGAGAGCTGGGATAGCAGTGGCTGGGAGGATAACAAGGAGGGAATACGTGGAGCTTGAAGCAGTGGCTGAGGCTGTGGCTTGGCTCCGAGGATGCCTTGCTTCTGACCGGACATCATGGGCGACGGGCTCTGCAAAGAAAATCACAGTAGTAGTCAGTATGAAGAAGGAATCTCAAGCCCCTGACATGTACAAAGCCTAATGCAGCAAGGTTTAGCAACTCAACTATAGTGTTCAGAACCTTATCAAGTACAGTGAGCTGGGTGGAAATCCAGTAACGCAGTCCTTTAGGGACTACACCTGAGCCCCCCTCAAAGTGGAGAGCAGCTCATCGAGCCCAAAGTGACAGTGGTGGGTAGTCACAGGTTGTAGAGGGCCTCATAGTCTCGAGTATTGAATGGTGAGGGAGCCAGAGATAGTCTTCAGCGACTTGAATGATGTGAGTGGGGTCAGATAGCATCCTTGGGGACGCAGGTAATGTAGAGGGGAGTGGGGACAGCAGTCTCTGCTGGGGTGGGGGTTGGGCACAATGAAGCTTCAGGGAGTCCAGCAGCTATTATAATGATGACAGCATAGGAACAGAGAGAGAAATAGAACAATACTCAGTGTCCAGAGAGCAGAGACTCCACTCATTGGCCATCAGTGTCTCAGACAAAGCACGAACTCTAAATATATACATTCCAGTTTCCGATCCCCATCAGACAAGTCCATTTATATCACACCTTGAACCTCACAAAACACAGTTCGACACTAAACCAAAAGGGGATAGGATGTCAGGTGACCACAGCCTGGTTAAAGAATTGGCTTTTGAGGAGACAAACAAGGCACCTTGGTGGAGAGCTATTAGGATGGCATTCCAGAGCTCAGCAGCTGATAGGCATTATGCCATTCAGAGAGATCACCTCATGCACAAGTGGCCAGAAATCATGAAGCACAGAGATCTGGGAGGGTTGACAGGCTGAAGGAGATGACTGAAATGGGGAGTGGGGAGACCATGGAGGAATTTGTAAACAAGGATGAGATCAAAACATGAATTGACAGAACACTCCATGTTGGAGGGAACAAGTGAATTGGGCCTGTGGTGAGTTCAGATGCAGGCAGAGTTTTGGATAAACTCGAGCAGAACGTTAAAGACCAACCAAGGTGAATGGGAGTAGTAAATTCTCGAAAAGGTGAGGGCACAGCTGAGCAAATCAGAGGTTGAAAAAATATTCTGACAAACCAAGGGTGACAACTTGGAATTTTGGAGATGCAGCTTAAGAGGTGAATTGGGGGATAGCTCTTTCCAGAAAAGATACAGAAGGAGGTGGTTGGGTTTTGGAAAGAAGGATGTGGATTAATAACACAAGGAAAAAATCAGAAATGGCCACATCAGTCAGAGGAGTGAGATCACTGAAAATAACAAAATCAAGGAGGTGGCTAAAAATATAGGTTGGGGACATCATATGGAGGGAGACTTTTGGGAGATCAGATCACAGATGAGAGTAAACATGATCTGAAACAAAAGGTGAAATCAGGGCTGATGAGAAAGATTGAGGTTGATGGAGGAAAGCAATGCTGATGTCAAGTTTAAATTTTTTGACTTTTTTGATTAGGAAGGCAGGAAAAAAGGAGATGCTTTGAAACAGAGGTACAAAACACTGGACAAGGTGAGGCATTCAAAAGAGGACAATGTGCCAGATGATTAAGGGCTCAAGCCAAGATGTGATTTCTAAATGCTTTGCATTTAGTTATGGCTAGGCATGGCTAGAAAGATCCAGCATTTATCGACTGAGATTAAATTCTATGAGCAGCTGTTGTAGGATTTGAACCTTTGTCCCTTAAAGCATTGTGTGGGTTTCTGGATTACTAGTGAGATTACCAGGATGCAACCACGTTCCAGTGCACCACTGAGAGACAGAGAGAGAGATGGCGAGCGAAGACGGAGGGGGGAACAGACAGAGGGCGGGGAGAGAGAGATAGACGGGGGGGTTGGGAAGAAGAGACAGACAAATGGGGGGGGCAGGGAGAGAGAGACGAGGGGGGCAGGGAGGGAAGAGACAGGCGGGAGGGGGCGAGCAGACAAA
>NC_063371.1:16089971-16104929 GCF_021869965.1 Rhincodon typus | reverse complement strand
GAGAGAGAGACAGAGAGAGAGAGAGAGAGAGAGAGAGAGAGAAAGGGGGAGACAGAGAGCATAAATGCGCTCACAGATGGAAAGTAACAGCAAGTTCAGATACAGGGAAAGGGGAAGGGGGGGCTCTGACAGCAAAGTACTGCTGAAGAAAGGTTTTTTGGTGGAGGAGTAATTTTAGAAAATTTAGTTTCAGGCCCTGCCTCACCATCTTCAAAGATCTCAACACTGGGAGATTGAAGCAGGAAAGTACACTGATGTTGACAACTTGCCCTTCACTCATTCATATGATTCCCTTACTGCTACACTAAAACCTGTACCTGCGTAGGCTGCACCTGGACTTTCAGTGCATTCCACTTCACTGAGTGACTGGGGTTGTAAACAGCTTTCACCAGCACTCGCTCCCCAGCCTGGGGCATCCGTCCCTTCACCACACTGCAATATAAAGACACAGAGATCAGAACTCTTCTGCATGCTGCTCAAACTGCTCAGCACTACCAGCACATGTCACACATGATTCAGAGATACTTAGGGCATTCCCAAGTGGGAATGGGGCAGGAAACACTGGGAATACAGGTTGGAGGGCCACTGGCACCTCGCCAGTGGTTATTCCTCATGGGAATGTGAGATGACGACAGAATGCATCACCAGTTGAGGTTAACCATCAATTAACTGGTTGTTACAATAAGCAGGAGCAGAATTTGAGGGGAAAAAAAAATTCACCACTTTCACCCAGAGGCATTGGGGCAAACTGTGGTGCAGTCCGGTGATCAAGTAGGTGTCACCCACATGGTTCCTTAGTTGACAAAGCAATAATCATGGAGGATTCAGTCCGTGCACTGTCTATTGATTCGTGCATCACTTACTTCAGATGGAACAACACTTCCTCATCAATGAACCCAAAGTAATCGTGAAGACTCGTGACTACTCCCGTGAACACACGCTGCTTCTGCGACTGGCCCGCCTGCCCATGGCCCTGCCAACAGCAACATAACCAGGTGTCATTATGATTATAAGGGACAGCAAATCCCCAGCAGGACCCCCTAATGGGACAGACACAATGCAATACCTTTCCTCAGCCAACCCTTTCCTTGGTCTGTACAACGCGTGGCACTATTCCACATTTACTTTCCAGTGGAAGCATGCTGTCCAACTGGCAGCAAGATATTCAACTGCAAAAATATTCCCAACTGAGTCTGACCCTGCTCTCACCCAACAGCACTAACAACTTCAAACTTCATCCAACACATAATATCTCAAGGCACAAGCATCCAACAAGACTCCAGGCAACATTTGTCTGTAATTCACGATCTGGACACTAAGTGTAGACCTAATAATTCCGACAACAGCTACAACTCTATTTGGTGAGCATTTAAAACCAAGTTTCAACATGATGCAAAGTGAACAGTGAATCAAGATATGTGCAGCTCAGCTGGTACATGAGGCCAAGGTCCTAGATGCCCATGCAAGCGGATGTAAAGGATCCAAATCCACCGGTGGATCAGTTCATCATTTCTTTGTGCTGTCATAACCAAGGCTGATCCCTAAAGTAACACGACTGTAAAATACTTGAATTCATCATGTGTCCCTTGTAGTGCACAACGGATCTGTGAAAGCAGAGACTACACTCATCAGCAAATCATCAGCTATGAAGCTGTTTACTGTGTTGAGGACTTGACAGTGCAATTTTATTTCAACCACTTGCATTCACGTTAAGATCCAAACTGCTTCACACAGGAGCGTAACCAAATTAAATGTGACTGACTGACTAATCTCAAGGCACCTTAGCCTCAAGAGGAAGCTAGAAAGTCGAGGCCTTTATGGAGGGAACTCTAGACTTTGAGGCTAAGGCAGCTGAAGGCTACCAGCTTTGAATGGTGAGCCAAAGGAAATGGGAATTGGTCAAGAGATCAGAACTGAAGAGCTCAGGGATTATGGACGACTCTAAGGGCTGGATGAGGACGGATAAGGACAGATGTGGGGGGTGGTGGTCAGAGATAGAAAAAGAGAGAAAAAAAGAGAAAAAGGCAAGGCCACAGAGGGATACGCAGAAGAGCTTGAGAATTGTAAAACTGAGTTCCAATACAGGCAGAGGAGATCTGGATGCACAGAACTTCATATGGATGAGAGTCAGGAAGCCTGTTAATACAGCACTGAAATAGTGGATGCTGAGGCATATTCCAGCAGCAGATGAGCTAAGACCATCAAATATTACTATCTAGTTATTTCTGCTTTGATCCAAGGACCATTAACTTGCAAATTATCTACAGAGTTGCATACTTTTAGTGAAATGGCTGACTACAAGGACGGATTTCAGCAAATGCTTTAATCTGACCGCGGCAGTTGGCACATTGAGACCTACACCTTTGTGAAAATCAAATAAAAATCAGTCAAAAGAGAGGCATTCTGGCGAGGGAGTAAGGTCAGATAGAGAAGAGGAATGATTGAAAACAGGAGTGGCACAAGAGAATCTGTGGAGCTGAGCTGTGTCTACTCCAGCCCAGGGTAAAATCCCTATCAGAAAGCCACTGTGTTCAGGGTTTGATGCCAAGGCTAGATGCCTGAAATGGAGGAATTCTATTACCTCAATCCACCACCATGCCGCTTATTGAACACAAAGACCTGCAGAGAAAGGCAATACAACTGAAGCAGAAAATCAGATCTTTTCACCCGTTCAAAGACCCCCAGGCTCTTTTTGCATTTTATCTGCATCCAGTACACCTGGGAGAACTCAGTAATTCCGGTGTCCGGGAGCCTGAACGGCTTCTGAAGTCATCCTGTGGCAGCAAAACAAACTCATTCACAAAACAGACAGCATTCCCCAACATTTCATACCCCACCTCCCCCGCCCACCTCAGAGTAACTACACTTCCAAGCATTCCCCTCTGTGCACAGAGATGACATTTCTCAACCTCACCATCCTTTCACCTCCAATGTCACCGCCACCACCCGAGTGCCAGTCCAATGTCTCCCATCTGTTATTTACCTGCAGCAAGGCCTGTTGCAGGGATGGTGGCCCAGGCCCCAGCAGCGACTGTTGCTGGCCGCCATGAACGCCTACAAGAAGGAACACAAGACTTTAATTCCAGTCACTACCACAGAATTTAAAGACAAATGTAAACAAGGGCAGCACCAGTGCTGGGGCGTTCACACACAGCTGCATCACTTCAGCATCCACCGTTAAGTTTGTGATCTTACTGAACAGCTCACAGTTTCCATGAGAACCCAGAAGGGAGTACAGGGCTATGTGCAAAGTTTACTTAAAGTCATGATCAGATCAGTCATGACTTTCTTGAATGGTACAGCAGGATTAATAGGCTGAATGGCCTCCTCCTACAGTTTTTATGTTTCCATGACAGCTACTTCAGGTCAGCACAGCACCTGGTTTTCACAGCTAACGCCTCAAGTTAGTCACTGGAGCAGACTTTGGCAGAAACAGTAGGAACCAAGAGCCTGGCTGTGACCACGAAGAGCTGGCCTGGGCACATTAGCAAAGCCAGAGTCAGACAGGAAGGGAAGGGACAAGACAAGGGGATGTAGCATATCAGGATGGACCCGGAGGGCAGTGGCAGAGCATGGAGGACCCGGCAGCAAGGCAGGCACAGGGCAAGAGCTGAATAAGAAACCAGGAATGCCGAAAGGGTGAGTGATAATATTCTGATTTCATGAAGTAAAAAAGCCACCTAGCGCAACTTGGAGTGTGCATTACTGTCAATCACACTGAGCAACAGCAGATCAGACAACAGCAAACACACTAGCAATGACCCACCTGCTTTAGTCGCAGACTGAAATTGATTTCCCCACATGGATCTAGTCGAGTTTCTTCACCAACTAAGCACTGGATTTTATCCTTCAGAAACTCGTCTTTGATTCAGCTCAAATTCACCTGGGTAACAGAAGGAATCAGAAACTAAAATAAAACAAAGAACCACTGAACCGGAGATCTGAAACAAACAAAGACAGAAATTGATGGAGAAACTAAGCAGATCTGGCAACATCTGTGCAGGGAGAGAAACAGTGTTAACACTTGAAGTCGAGAACCTTCTTCGGAACTCATTCCAGCTTGAAAAAGGCGGCATTGATGCAAATGAAGAAGGGGGGAGGTGTGTAACTAAACCCGAGCCATTAATTCTGATTTCTCTGCACAGATGCTGCCAGACCTGCTGAGCTTTTCCAGCAATTTCAGATTTACCAGGATGTTGCCCAGGCTGGAGAGTTTCAATTATGAAAGATATTGGACAGATTGGGGTTAGTTTTCTTAGGGACAGCAGAAGAGATCGAAAGGGGGCATGATTGAGATGTGTAAAATTGAAGAGCACAGGAAGGGTAGACAGGAAGAAACTTTTTCGATTGATGGAGGAATCATTGACCACAGGCATAGATTTACTGTAAGGGGCAGGACATCTATAGGAGATGTGAGGAAAATCTTTTCACTCAGAGTAGTCGGAATCTGGACCTCACTGCCTGTAACAGCCGGAGAAGCAGAAACCCTCATCACACTTAAATAGTATTTAGATGAGCCTAGCATACAAAGCTATAGGCCAATGGTGGAAAATGGGATTAGAATAGTTAGGTGGCTATTTTTGATCAGCACAGACACAATAGGCTGAAGAACCTTTTCTATGCTATGGATCTCTGACTCCCTAAAGAACAGTGTACATCACAGTGAGAGGTACGAACACCAAGTGAGATCAACTAACGTAACCAAGAACCCAACAACAGCTCTGACCTTGCCTGTGTCAAAGCCTGAATATCTCCACCTGATTTTTGTCAGAGACACCAAGAAAAGAGTTCAAGTGCGAGAATCAGGGGCAGAAAAGCTGCACTGCTCAAATTAAATACGGCAAAATCTTGAAGCATGACCACCTTGGATTGAGAACTTTCTGCCGGCTCACAGTCAGGGCTCGAGCCCACCAGGGGTTGTGTGTGGGTGACAGCATCACAGGCACAGCCAGGTAGCCACAGTGTGTACCCCAGTCTGCCGGCCATGCTGGTCCAACTCCTGGGGAGAGGCTCAGTGATCACCCCATCATCAGAGCTTCGGGGTACCACGTGCAGAGTTCTCTTTCCTTTTCCTAGCAGGAGGAGAACACTCTTGTGACCTTCAGCAAGACATGACTCCAAAACATATAGGTTTGAGAGAGTCAGGGGTCTCCCTGAAGATGTGGAGAAAGTTAGAAATTCATATTTGGATTACGCCCAGTGCCACACACCACTTAAAATACAGGAAGAAAAACAGTGGGGATTTAACATGTGGATTGAAGCATGGTACAAGGCAGAAGGCTTCATATTATTGGACATAAGTACAGTGGGTGTGCACCTCAGCAGGACGGGGACCAATGTCCTTGCAGGGAAGTTTACTTGTTCGGTCAAGTGCGGTTTAAACAAGATAAATCAGAGAGTAAAGAACTAGGAAGGAAGAATGTGTGTGTGTGACAGTCATCAGAAAGGAAGGAGGGCATTTTAATACTGGAACAGATGGAGGACAACAACAAGGAATACAAAAACAGATTTCAATTATACTTGTGTAACCAGACAAAGGGTGCTGAATTCAGTTCATGAACTATAAGCACAAAAAGCCTTGTAGAAAAAAATGGAACTGAATGGAAAAAAATGGCTGGAACAGAGACAGGACTGGGCACTTCACATCTCAAGGTAGAAAGTGTTTCAAAAAGATACCCAAGACAGACAGGGAAATGGGTGGCAGCACTGATTAGGGAAGACACTGCAATGTTGGAAAGAGAATGTACCCTCAACAGGCAAGGACAGAATCTGTTCTTTTTGATTTCAAAAAGCAGGAAAGGACGATCACACCACTGGGATCTTCAAAAGGCCTCCGAATAATGAGCGGAAGAGAAATAAAGGCGCATATCTGCAAGGTAATTAAAGAAATATGCATCTCTATGCCATTTGAGAAATTCAAGAGGGCATTTGATGATTTTTTGGATAGAAATGACAAGCGCAACTGTTGGGAAGGAGATTGGGATAGATAATGTTGCTTGTATAAAGAGCTGGTGTAGGTATGATGGATCAAATGGCCTCTTTCTGCATCTTAACAATACTGAGATTTTGAATATTGAGAATCTTTGTCACAGCACAGTGTTTAAGCGTAAGGAGAGCAAAGAATTTGTGACCTCTGTTCGTGAGAACCTCCTTGACCAGTGTGTTCTGAGTCCAACTAGGGAGGCAGCATTGCTGGATCTGGTGCTGGCAAATCAGCAGACACTTCAATGGCTACCGGCCCAAGCTGCACAACGGTTCCTCCCAAGCCAACCCCTTCACCCCATGAGTCGGCCTTAGGAACTTTCTCCTGAAGGTCCAATGTAACGATACATCTCCTGAAGTAAGGGGACCAAGCTGTACCCCACATGTGAAGTCATCAAGAGTCTTGCTACAACTGTACAATACCCATACAATTGAAGCAAGACAACCCTACTTTTGTACTCCAACCTGTGTGTAATAAAAGTCAACATCCCTTTCAATAACTTTGTACTTTTCTGTTCTCTCTGACTAATGTCAGCAAGGCTACATTCCCCAACATTATACTCCAGCTGTCAAATTCTTGGTTCATTCACCAGTCCACTATCCGTATTAATATACTGCATACAACACAAGCTCTCACCTTATCTATCAACCTCATACGTGGCCCCTTATTGAGTACCATTTTGAAATGTGATAAAGACATCTATTGGGACTCATTGAGCCACCCCATCACTTCTTATATACTCCAACACACAAAACCTTCTCACAAAACCACATTGACACTGCCAAATTGTACTGTGATTTTTCCATACACTGTACCACTACCTCATGCTTAAAAGATCCTAGCATTTTCCTAATGACAGACGCTGAGCTTTCCATTTCACTCCTTCCCTGAACACAAGAGTTGCATTTGGGGGCTTCCAATCTGCTGGAACCTTACCAGAATCTCAGAATTTTAGGAAGATTACAGCCAATGCACCAACTTCCTTTCAGACCCTAATTTGCGGGCCATCAAATCCTGGGACTTGTCAGCTAGGTTCTCCTAGTACTCACTCTCTATTGTTCACAATTATTTTAATTTCTTGCCCCTTTTTGCCTTTTGACTATGTACGATTCTCTAGAATGTTATGTCTTTGACTATGAAAGAATTATTCAAAAATCTCGATCATTTCCTTCTTTCCAATCATTAATGTCCCAGTGTCACCATCTAGGAACCTATTTTAATTGCTGTTATATACTTGTAAGTTTCTAACTAACCTTTGTTTATATCATTTGTTTTGTCTTATCATGTAAACTCTCCCTCTATTTTCTTAATCATCCTTCATGCTGTCTGTAATTTACCCAATCTTCTGACTTTTTCTCCACATGGTACATCATATTTTTCAATTTGGTATCACCCAAAGCCACCTCATATAGCTATCCTTTTCAAAACGTTTCTTTCTACATGGGCTATATCTTCATTCAGAGTTTTGAAATAGCTCTTGAAATATTTGTCACTGCCTCCCTACCACTTCACCCTTTAACCTATTTTCTCGTTCCTCTTCCATCTCTTTCTTCACACCTGTCTAAATACCTTCATTTAGATTTAAAGACTGCGCTTTCAGATCCACGCATTCTTTGTTCTCAAACTGCATGTAAAACTGTGTTATGATCACTCTTGCCCAGAGAATCATTTACCAAGAGATCATTAATCCATCCTCCCTCACAACACATTTACAGAGAAACTGTTCTGAATGCACTCGAAGAACTCATACCCAGGTCAACTGGATTAGTCTAATCCATGTGAAGATCATGACTTGCCATGAATATTGCAATGATCTTGCAAACTGCATACTTTTCAGACCCTGACCCCTGCAAACATGTGCCTTTACCTTTACTTACTCGCGGTCTTTACAGACCCCTTGATCCTTACTTACCCGTTGTTATTTGATCTGCTCGGGCAAAGTGTGGGGTTTGGGGGGAGGATGGTGGTGGGCGGAAGGGATCCCGGTCAGTCCCTGCTTCCTTTGTTATTTTCACTAATCCTACATCCTATTACTACTCCACATCCTGGAGGCCCGGAGTGTGTGTGTGTCAGAGACACAGAGAGAGCACGGGAACAGTGCAGGGGGAAACAGGAGAAAGGATCGTGTCCCCGTTCGGGAAAGGCCGTGGGTCCGGCCGCTCGCCCCGCCGTGGGCTCGGGCGGGAGGCCGCAGGCGGGGCCTCGGGCTCTAGGCCCCACTTCTCGCGCCCTTTCCCCGAGGGAGGACCTGAGCTTTATTTCCCCCCGCCCCGGTGAATCCGCCCGGGCCTGGTTCCCCCTTATCGTCCCCTTATCCCCCCAGAACCCCAACCCCCTCCAGAGGGCCCGAGTCCTGGAGCCGGCCTCTCACCTCCCGAAACCGATCCACCGCCGCCGCCTGACGCGCTGCCCGCTCCCGCTGGAGGATTCCTCCAAGCCCGAGGAGAGTGCGCTGCGCCAAGCCGAACACCACGCCTCCTCCGTCCCGGAGTGTACCAGCACCACCTGCACCTCCCTCTGGTGGTGCCTACAGCTACTGCAGGCCACTCTGCAGAAACCGCAAAGAGACTCAGAGGTCGGAAGCAAAGACTGCAGATACATTGATGGGTTTTTTTAACTTCTTCCTGCACGGGCTGTGGTTGTCACTGCAAAGGCGAGCATTTGTTCAGACATTCAAGAAGATAATTTGGATAGAAATGGTTTGCAGGGATATGGGTAAAGGCAGGAAATTGGCACTAGGTAATAGAATCAGTGCAGGCACAATGGGCTGAATGGCCTCCTCCTGCACCAGAACAGTTCTGAGGTTCTGTTTTGCCTATTCCTGACTGGCCCTTGAAATGAGTGGCCTGGGTCCATTTCAGAGGAGGAGAACCACCTCCCAACATCTTAGTGGACCTGTGGGTCTCAGGTACCAGCTGATAGCAAGGTTCACATTGCTGCTTTCTCTGGGATTCCTGCTGCACAGTTTCCCTCTCTCACACACTCACACTCTCACATACACACACACACACTCACATACACACACACTCACTCACACACACACACTCACTCTCACATACATGTACACTCACATACACACACACACACACTCTCACATACAAGTACACTCGCATATATACACACACTCTCACTCTCACATACAAGTACACTCGCATATATACATACTCACATAAACACACACATGCACTCTCGCATACATACACACACACTCATACATACATACATAAACACACACAGGCACTCTCACATACACATACACATACTCACATACATACGCACACACTCATACATACACACACACTCACGTACACACATACTCACATAAACACATGCACACACACACACATACTCACATAAACACACACTCACATACACATAGACACACACACACTCATACACACACACTCTCACATACACACACATACACACTCACATACACACACCCTCACATACACACGCACACACCAACACTCGTCACCTTTCATCTCATTGATACCCAATCAGAGGCTCCTGGACAGGATCATCTCCTTCTTCGAGCATTCAATTCACTGACAGTTAATCTGCCTTTGTCCCATATCCCTGAATAACATCAACCCGCTGAGTAAAATCTAGTTTCCCTCTCCCAACTCAATCAAGTCTTTTAATCGTCACCTCATGCTTTCCTTGCTGGGATTTTTCACAACGTACCTGGGAGGAATGAACCAACGATCATGGCCCTGTTAGAAGCATTGCTGAAGCATGATACAATGGCTGAAAGTGGTTCTCAGTCGACATAAAACAGTTGAGCAAGATTGTTGTCTGAAGAAACAGCTCCCATAGTCTGCTGTTTAAAGCTGAATTATAACGTCAAGTAATGAGCAATCTTCATAAAAGGAGTATATCCAAGGTGACAAAAGAAAGACTGGATCGAATGGGCTTGTGCTCACAAGAATTTGTAGAATGAGGGGGGAATCTCATAGAAACATATAAAATCCTGATGGGACTGGACAGGCTCGATGCAGGATGAATGTTCCTGATGTTGGGGAAATCCAGAACTAGGGGTCACAATCTAAGAATAAAGGGTAAGCCATTCAGGACCGAGATGAGGAATAATTTCTTCACTCAGAGAGTTGTGAAGCTGTGGAAATCTCTCCCACAGGAAGCTGTTCGGGCCAGTTCATTAGATATATTCTAGAGGGAGCTGGATGTGGCCCTTATGGCTAAAGGGATCAAGGGATAAGGAGAGAAAGCAAGAGTGGGATACTGAGATTGTATAATCAGCCGTGATCATATTGAATGGTAGTGCAGGATCGAAGTGCTGAATGGCCTATTCCTGCACTGATTTTCTATGTGATTAGATTAAGATAACGCACAGGGGGTCTTGTGAAATGTATACTTTGGGCCCTGTGTAACAGAAGCAGATGTAGCTGCTTGTGTCGAGTCAGATGAGGTATAGCCTGGAGTAACATTGACAGAGGTCTCTGTACTAAACAGGTTCAAAGTCCAGTATTCATCGTGGAATCGAAGGGAAGTGTCTGACCATGCACTGGTCAAATGTTCAAAAGATGGCAGTGATGGTGTAGGCTCTTCCACTCCATCTGCTTTTCTTTTTTTTCCTTTTGCTTCTTTTCTCATTTTTCTTTTTTTTTAAGTTTTTTAGATTTTTTCCTACTTACCTAGCTTCTGGAGAGAGTTTGGTCAGGGAGGCATTGGCAGCACGGCTTCCTCATAGTCAGACCTGGGGGCCTGGGTGAGGACTTTGACGATCGGAGAGTGAGCTAAATGCAGGAAGAGTGAGCCCCACACAGCAGTGAGGGAGAACCTGGCATCTCCGGTGGCAGCGAGAGCAGGCAGCCCAAGGTCTCCCGGAGAGTGGGCCAAAGTGGAGGAGAGCGAGCCCTTCTAGGGAGTGCAAGCTCGGCATGGCTAAGCACTTAAGGAAGACTGTTGAACTTTTAACTTTATTTCTTTATTTTTCCTGTAATACTAAGAAGGACTGTGATGTTTAAGTTTTTGTTTTATTTTATTGTTTTTCTACTGGGTACCTAAGATTTTGTACTACTGTACCTTTGTACCAAAGATGGCACTGGGAATGGTGACATTGTACACTTATCACTGTATTCATGTACTTCTGTACTTGAGAACATGTGACAATAAAACCTAATTCTAATAACGTTAAGCCCCTCAGAATGAGTGATTCAGCCAAATTTGGCTGAGTATGTTCATTTAAACTGAATTTTTTCCCCTTGTGTGGTGGAAAATTCTCTGGACTGGCCAGTGTCTCTCTCCCCACTTGTATAAAACAATAAACTCTTTGATGTTTGAAGCAGACTGGGATATTCATCAATCCACCCCCATCAACCCCACTATTGCACAAACATGCCCCAAATGACACAATTGATATTTTCTCATCAGCTTGTTCAAAGATGTTATTACGCATCCTCTGGAGCAGGTGGGACTTGAACCTAGGCCCTCTGGCTCAAAGGTAGAGTCACTACCATTGTGTTAACCAGCAGCCTTTAAATGTGTGAATACCCAATTAAACCACACAGATGACCAATCTGCCTGACTGACTGTCACTTGGAATAATACAATTCACACCAGTTTTCACCTTTCACAGAAGATACCTATTTATTGTGAACACATACAACTTCAATAAATGAGAGAGAAAATGATTACTAATCTACGACTATGTGACTAAAACAACACTGTACAAAAATCCCAAATACACAAACATACACACACCAACATTCATGAAAAAATACAGACAGTTTGACACAGCTATTATGGCTGGTAAAAATAAAGAGTGCGAACAAAATTCCGATGGTGAAAAGTCCAGATCACAAGAGTGGGTTAAATTATCTCGCATTTCAGCAATGATGAAACACGCTATTGTCTGTGAAATGATGTCAGTCCTTCACTTCCATAGCTGATCGGTGGACTTTGGTCTTTTCTGGTAGAAATTCTTCTTTTAAATTTCTTGGTGTTTCTGTCTATTTTTCCACATGGAGAGATAAAGATGGGAGAGATGTCACTTTCTGGGGCAAGAGCATTCTAAACATTCACTGCTATGACATTTTCAACTGAGTATCTACCATGTCCCTTGAACACCAATAGTGGAAACAGCTGCTCAACATTGTTTCTGTTTCAGTGGGATCAGTTCTCATTTTTATAAACTTTAATGATGGAAGGTCTAACCTGTTTAGCCATTCTCCATAAGTCAACTCCTGCTCACCAGCTTTCAATTTCATTCTTTCACCTTTCAAACAGCCTCCAAAGCTGGTACATCTTTCCTGAAATACAAGGACTGAAACTGTACACAGTACTCCAGGTGTGGTCTCACCAGCTCCCCAGACACTTGTATCAAAACTTTTCTGTTTTTAAACTCCAATCCCTGAGCAATAAAAGGCCAATATTCCATTTCCCTTTTACATTACTTTCTGTATCTGCCTAACATTTTGTGTTTCATGCACAAAAACACCAGATTCCTCTGCACTGCACATTGTTGGAGTTTCTCTCCACTTAAATAATATCTCCCTTTTGATTCTTCCCATCAAAATGCATGACTTCATTCTTTCCTACATTAAACTCCATCTGTCAAGTTTTTGATCTCTCAGTCAACCTCTCCATGTCTCCTTGCAGACTTCTCATGTCTTCATCACAATACTCCCTGCCACCTATTTTGGTATCATCAGCCCATTTGGATACATTACACTCTGCCCCTCCTCCAAGTCAGTAA
This sequence comes from Rhincodon typus, assembly GCF_021869965.1. NCBI lineage: Eukaryota > Metazoa > Chordata > Chondrichthyes > Orectolobiformes > Rhincodontidae > Rhincodon > Rhincodon typus. Next base: position 16,092,228 of record NC_063371.1, on the reverse strand, counting down.
TACAGATAGTGAACAGTGAATCAGGACTCAGCTTGGTATTCCTATCCTGAACCTCAGGGTCTCTGTCGACTGAATGCAGCTTAGGAACCGAAACTGAGATTGCTGAGGCCCATATTCACAACATCCATCAATTTCAAAAGGAGAGAGGTTAAATGCTCACTGATAAAGCAGCCCTGGTCCTGTACATGGCAATCAGCAAGGAGCAGTGTGTTCCCCACAATAGTTACAGCTCCAAAGCCTTGCCACAGGACAGTGAAAATGAGAGACGTGTGGTATTGAATGGGACAAGGGTTGGGAAGGTCAGTGATTTCAATAAGAGCCATAACAGACACAATGGCTGAAAGGCCTCCTTCTGTACTGGCTCATTTTATCAGAACTGAGAGCGTTGTCCACCACACACGCCCTTCCTTGTTCCTCTCTGCAGCTTTGAGGACATAGGTTCGAATTTCACTCAGGCAGTTCATGGAACTTCAACTCAATTAAAAACAAAACTGTAAAATCAAAGTCTCACATCGGGTCACCATGGAACCCAAATCAGTTGTTGTAAGGACTCCTGAGTAAGGCCAAATATGATTAGTAAGATCATGGATGACACCAGAATTGGTGGTGTAATGGACAGTGAGAAAGTGTATCTAAGAGGGGTCTTAGTCAATCGGGTCAACAGGCTACAGAGCAGCAGATGGAGTACAATGAGATGTACCTCTGCTGCTGGAGAATCAGGAGAGAAACTGCTGTTTCTGTGGCTCAGCTTCCCACAACTGGGACTGTTCACTCTACTGCCAACTCAGAGTGGATCATTGACACTGTTTCTGAGCACTGTTCCACACTCCAGCCTGGAGCTTCATTCCCTTTCTGCAAATTATTATCATCTTCAGCTCCCTCACGGAAGCGTTTGAAAATTCTTCCTTTTGGTCCAGCAGCTCCTGACTATGGGATTGGACGCTGCCTAGATTCACTCTGAGAGCTTTGGCAGTTACCTGTCTGTCAAGCAATGGAAATTCTCTAGAGCTGTACTGTCTGATTTCCTCATTTCTTACCGGTGCTTCTGTTCCCTAGAGCCTTTAAACCTGGTCACAAAAGTCCTTCTTGTCCTGGATGTATCCTTCAGGCGATTCAGTATTCCCCTCATTCGACCCCAGCCAGCCTGAGGAGTCTGAAACAAACAAGTGAACATATAGAAAACAAAAAGTACCCTTGGTGTAACTCAGTGCAGGCGAGTGGCCCCTGGAGTGACTGGAACGAGGTTAGCCAGACGGGCCTGATAGAATCGGAGTTCCCTGATTGGACCAGGTTAACAGCCCCAGTCAGGGAGCCCTGGCTGACAGATAAGAACAGGTTCTGTTCGCTCTGAGAGCTGGCTCTGAGAGAGCTGGATCAGTGTCAAGTACTTTCCAGAGTAAATAAAGGCTTGTGCGGAGTTCTCTCAGCCCCCAGTCGCTGATTCACAATGAACGGTTTGGATAGGTGATAATTCCAATGTGCTGGCAGAATGAATAATATCTCGAAGTATGCAGAGAGAGAGACAGCAATCAGTTTTATGTCCATGTCCATGGATTATCTGAATATAATTGAGGCCTGTGATTCGGCACTTTGTCATTGACAGACAGGAAAGATCAGCCAATGATCTGAGTGAAAGGCAAAACGGAGTGGAATGGCTAGGTTTCCCAGTACTGCTCCCTTAAGGCAAACAGGGAGGATCGGGTAAACAGGGAGGATCGGGTAAACAGGATAAACAGGGAGGATCGGGTAAACAGGGAGGATCGGGAAAACAGGGAGGATCGGGAAAACAGGGTAAACAGGGAGGATCGGATAAACAGGGTAAACAGGGAGGATCAGGTAAAGAGGGTGGATCGGGTAAACAGGGAGGATCGGGTAAAGACGAAGGGTCGGGTAAACAGGGAGGATCGGGTAAACAGGGAGGATCGGGTAAAGAGGGAGGGTCGGGTAAAGAGGGAGGGTCGGGTGAACAGGGAGGATCGGGTGAACAGGGTAAAGAGGGAGGATCGGGTAAACAGGGAGGATCGGGTAAACAGGGAGGATCGGGTAAACAGGGTAAATAGGGAGAATCGGGTAAACAGGGAGGATCAGGTAAACAGGGAGGATCAGGTAAACAGGGAGGATCAGGTAAATGGGGAGGATCGGGTAAACGGGGAGGATCAGGTAAACAGGGAGGATCAGGTAAACAGGGAGGATCGGGTAAAGAGGGTAAACAGGAAGGATCGGGTAAACAGGGAGGATCGGGTAAACAGGGAGGATC
>NC_063371.1:16088004-16089961 GCF_021869965.1 Rhincodon typus | reverse complement strand
GGGTAAACAGGGAGGATCGGGTAAACAGGGAGGATTGGGTAAACAGGAAGCAGATGAGTCCAGTCCAGTCCAGATGTGAAATCTCTGCCTCTTAAGAAATGGACAGTTAAAGGGATAGCACTTGAAATGGAGAGATAGGACAGGAGAGAGTGCTGCACTGTCGGAGGGTAAGTGCTGAGTGAGTGCCGCACTGTCGTTGGGTCAGTGCTGAGGGAGTGCCACACTTTTGGAGGGTCAGTACTGAGGGAATGCCGCACTGTCAGAGGGTCAGTACTGAGGGAGCGCTTCACTGTCGGAGGGTCAATGCTGAGGGAGTGCCGCACTGTCGGAGGGTCAGTGCTGAGGGAGCGCCGCACTGTCGGAGGGTCAGTGCTGAGGGAGCGCCACACTGTCGGAGGGTCAGTGCTGAGGGAGCGCTGCACTGTCAGAGAGAGGGACAGGAACACAGATTGTTCAGCTCTGGCATCAGGAAAGGCAAGCAGAACCCTGGATTCCGGACATGAGGACTGAACAGAAAATGATGGAATTCCAGCACAAGCCTTTGCAGCACCCCAGGTTTCGCACTGCATCAGTTCAGGCCAGTGTTTTGGTGAAGGGATAGTTCAGAATTGGCAAAGGGAGGATACAGTGATATCGGAAAGACAGGAAGGGAATGAACATCAGCAGAGATACTATACCACCTGAGGGAGAGAGCTCACAGAAGAGGTCAACATTCAGAAAGACGGGACGGGGAAAACGAGATCCCACGGAAGAGAAGGTCAATGCCAAAGAGCAAGTAACTGGTGAGAATTATTGCAAGAATGCTTTTGCACAGGTCAATCTTCAGTTAGAAAAGGGGTCGGGACAAGTGGATAAAATTAGAGAGAATGGAACATCTATTAAACTGGAGATAAGGACCTGAGAAGCCACTTTGTAAAATGATCCACTAAAGGGCTGAGAAGAGATAGCAGCATGAGCACGATGGGTGGAATGGTCACAATGTATGCAATAAACTGGCAAACAGTGGAGGACATAGTATGAGTTATGGATACATTACCATGGTATGTTGAGCAGTGTTGTGCATCTGCACTCCATGATGAACATTGCTGGTCAGATGCTCCTTACTCTTGGAATGACAGGAGTCATATTCAGTGAGGGGAAACTCACTGCTCCCTGGTAAGGCAGACATCATGTCAGCAAAAAGTGATTGGAGAGAAAACACCTTTCAGCTTTTACTGACCCTCCGACAGTGTTACACTCCCTCAGTACTGACCCTCTGACAGTGTTACACTCCCTCAGCACTGACCCTCCGACAGTGCGGCGCTCCCTCAGTACTGACCCTCCGACTGTGTGACACTCCCTCAGCACTGACCCTATGACAGTGTTACACTCCCTCAGCACTGACCCTCCGACAGTGTGACACTCCTTCAGCACTGACCCTATGACAGTGTTACACTCCCTCAGTACTGACCCTCCGACAGTGCGGCACTCCTCAGCACTAAACCTCCAACAGTGCGGCACTCCCTCAGCACTAAACCTCCGACAGTGCGGCACTCCCTCAGCACTGACCCTCCGACAGTGCGGCGCTCCCTCAGCACTGACCCTCCGACAGTGTGGCGTTCCTCAGCACTGACCCTCCGACAGTTTGGTACTCCCTCAGTACTGACCCTCCGACAGTGCGGCACTCCCCCAGCACTGACCCTGTGATAGTGCGGCGCTCTCTCTATTGCATTGGTATTATGTGGAGTGTAAGGATGGTTACTATGAGGTTGAGGATGAGGCTGTAGGTGCTTAACATTGAGGTATGACTGATAGTTTTGAATTTTCTGTAATGCTTTTCTGGAAGTTAATGCCATCCTCTCCCCTCAGCCCCACTCTGCCTGCCCACCTTGTCTCCCATACCCTCAAACCCTTCTATCTCAGGCAAACCGTCCGCACCAACACGGTTACTCAGCCTCCAATCCCTGTAACCTCCCTC
>NC_063371.1:16074818-16087994 GCF_021869965.1 Rhincodon typus | reverse complement strand
CGCACCAACACGGTTACTCAGCCTCCAATCCCTGTAACCTCCCTCCGAATCTCGGCAAAGTATACGAGGAGGGCGGTTCGCATTATTGGATAATCACACATTCACCTCTCACCATTGCCTGGCCACAGTGTGCCCGAGTCTGATGCCCACCTCTTCTGTAAGGAGGAGTGTTGCTTGTGCCCAGGATGCTGCAGTGAGTCAGGGAGCTGGCATTGGACATTGAAGCTGTGGGTGAGCAGTTGACTCTCCCCATGCCCAGGCTGTCCTGCCCATTGTAGGAACAGAGCTGCTGAACCACAGCTACAGTAATGTTGGAGGAGTTCCTAGATGGCAGAAAGAGAAAACAACACACAAACTGTACTGAATGCAAACACACCACATACAGCATTGAACTGAAGCTCGAAAGCAATTTTAGTTGTCTCAGACAGTCCTTGTGCCCTCCCGCTCCCTCTCGCTTGGCCAGTGGTTGCTGAGCGCTCCTGTATATCTTACCAATTGCTTCTCTTTCTGCCTCAGCTTCTCTTCCATCTGTAGTTTGTCTTCTTTCAGCAGTGAGTTCCTTTCTTGAAGATCAGCGATTTTATCCAGCAGACGGCATACCTGCTCCAGATACTTGTTGCTGGGAACCTTTGAGGCTGATCCTTCCCCTCTGGCCTAAGAGACAGGGAGAGAGTGAGGGAGAGAGAGAGACAATGTGTGAATGAGAGAGAGAGAGAGAGAGAGACAGAGGGACACAGAGAGAGAGTGTGAGAGAGAGAGAGAGTGAGAGAGAGAGAGAGTGAGAGACAGAGAGAGAGAGAAAGTGAGAGATAGAGAGAGAAAGTGAGAGAAAGTGAGAGACAGAGAGAGTGAGAGAGAGTGTGAGAGAGAGGACAAATCCAAGTAGATAGTCACGAGCCTATCTGCAGCTAGGTCCAACTAACAAAATTACTCAACTTGCATTCCCAGATAAACCTGTTGTTTTCCAAGCCTCAATATCAATACCCAGCCAGAAAACAACAGGTAAAACTGAGACCGTAGGCAGTGACAGAAACAAAATACTCCCAGCATTTCACACAGGGACCAAAGACACTGAGTGACAAACAATTACAGGAAATGGAGGATTCGCTCACTCACAGTCACAGACACTGTCACATAGCTTCCTACAAATTAAACTTACATCAGGTCATTCTACCTGCTATTGTTTCTGTCTAAAGAGTCCAGTGGAATGATCCAGAAAGAGCTGGGGGTCTTTAATGCTTCCATTGCTGACCATGAAGCAATCAGATTGTTGTCTAAACCCGCCTGCTTTCCTAGTGCCTGCAGCCTTTCCTGCACAGCTCCAAAAAGCCGGGCAGTGGAGGATGGGGCTGGAGCTTCATCATTACACACTTGGAGAGTTTATTCACAAAGACAGGTATTACAAACACGCATCTCCAAACTCGATGATCACTGTTTCAGTCTGTTCCTAACACACCATGAGTGACTCCCCAGACACTGCCATCTGTAGGGACTGGAACAAGGTCAGTCAGGCCGACCTCATGGAATCTGCGTTCCCTTACTGGAGCTGTTAATCTGGGCCAATCAGGGAGCCCTGGCTGACTGACAGAAACAGCAATGTTAGAGATTCTGCTCACTCTAGGAGTTGGCTCTGAACTAGCTAGGTCAGTGTCATGGACAATGCATGTGTGAATAAAAGGTAACTTGGTGATGGGATACCAGCCTTCACAGAGTTAAATCACCCACCGTGTGCAAACAAGAAAACATTCGACTGCTATTCAATCATCACTTGCCCCATCTGATCTATATGTGAGGCCAGTGCCATAGCAATGACTCTTATCCTGCCAAATAAAAACCGAAAGAACTGTGGATGCTGTAAATCAGGAACAAAAACAGAAGTTCCTGGAAAAGCTCAGCAGGTCCGGCAGCAACTGTGAAGAAAAAAAAGGTCAGAGTTAACATTTCGAGTCCGGTGACCCTTCCTCAGAACCCTTATCCTGCCACTGAAATAGCTGAGGAAGTCACTGGGCTGTAGTCAAAAAGGCAGCTCAGCAAGACAGAGTGATTGAGGGGGAGTAACCGTTGGCCTGACACATCTCCAGAATGAATGTGTTGGGGACACAAACACTGACATACAGCACTGATCTACCGAGATACTGGCCCCTGCACACACTGTGACATACCAAACTGCAATGGAGTGATGAAGTCTTAACACAGAGTGCTGTGGGACACACTCTGTTAGACAAGGTGCCATGTGAAATTCCTGAGATTTCTCCTGGGTTGAGGTAGCGTCTCTGGAATGTGAACCATGCAAGTTGGGATCAGATAACATTCCACAGCCTTACAGAATTCCTTACCGAGGGATCATTGCACCCTGTTTGAGACAGTTGGATTAGGCAGAGCTCCAGCAATCCGTGATCAAAATGTTATGCAGCTGGTTTGAGCAGGGGGTCACTCTCAGACAGTGTTTGGTTTCAGGGCTCTCCGCACTCCCTCTTTGGCAAAACTTGGAAGAAGAGTAAGTGAAAAATGCTGGACCAAATATTTATCCCTCAGTCAACATGTCAGAAAAAAGACCGATGGTGTGTTCAATTTCACACTGCTCTTTCTGGGATCTTGCTGTGCGTGAACTGGCCTCTCTATTTCCTGTATTAGGGATTGCACTCAAAAATACTTCAGTTCTGAGATCCTTCAAGACATTGGGAACCCACTGATGGTGCTTCGGAAATGTATGTTTCTGTCGTCCACCCAAAAAGCGTTCATCACGGTTCAGGTTCTGACCTTGAAGAATTGCAAAGGGGGGAGATTGGAGTTGGTTTTCTACAGCGTGTGAGTGTCAGGCAAGGGGTTAGATAGAAATCCTTTCTCTCACCCAGTGGTGGAATATTGTTGTTCTCCCTGCCCTGGCTGTAACAACTTTGTGCTGGGTCTTAGCAGTCATCTCCACTCAGCACCCAAACTCCTAACACTGTCATTGGCAGTTCACTGCTGCAGGAAGCAGAGGTGGAGGGAGATCTGGTCCAGCTCAACTTTCTCAGCTCAGTTCCTTCTGGCTCCTGTGACTATACTGATTCTGAACTCGCCATTCGGGACTGCCCGAAGGAATGTCCCATTCGCTGTGACCCTCGCCTGCTCAGCCCCTCATCCATCTCAATTCAACTGCTCCCATACTCAGATGCCCGCTCTATTTTCACACCAAGCCCTGCACCTCCCCATCACTTGCTAAGCCCAGCCATCTACTGCTAGGCCAGTGCCCCCTCCATCTTTCAACATTGTTACCTGTGCCACTTACCTGGAGGTGACAATTGATGCTGTTGGTGCCTAGGGTCCTCTGAAGGGGGTAATGAGACCCTGGCACTGCCCCCTTACTGTAGCTGGTCAGTGCAGGTTGTGACTGGGCCAGGGGCCGCAGTAAGAGGAGCGAGTGTCGGTGGCCGGCTCGGCCAGGCGCAGGCTCCCAGGGTTGATGTGCCTCTCCCTGTTTCCGTGGTAATGTTCTCTGCAGCACTCGCTGCAGGTTCGGATGGACTGACTCCAGAGGGAGCAGGGGCCTGTTCCGGGCACACCCCTCTGAGTCTCGGCCCCTCTCCAGCTCCAACTGGTCACAAGTGGCCATGGGATCCTGGGGGATTTACCACAGACTGGCAGGTACTGTCTGGAACCTGAGCTCCACTCCAAACTCTTCTAACTGAGACTTGGCAGTGAACTAAAGTCTCTGACAGATCACTTCCCTCCAATCCGCTCTAGACATCCATCAGGCTGAAGGTTGACATGGTCTCCCCAGGGTTCTCCCACCCAACAGTCCTCCTCCAAAAAAATCCGAACAGCAGGCAGCAGGCTGTCGATATGTACAGCTCCAATCAAATGCTCCGTCCTGGAGTCACTGCAAACTGAGAATGTAAATTCCTCCAGGCTGTTTGGGATTCTTTGAGAAGGAAGGGTCACACCCACAGCATCTGCTGCTGGACGAGAAACACACCCTCTTGAGCTGGTCACACAATCATCGCTTCTTGCACAGCCAGGGGATTCAAAAGACTGAGGTTTAACTTCAGGGATGGACAGGGTGAGGGAGAACGTGTACGTACGGGACAGAGAGAGAAAGGGGTTGGGGCTGACAAAAACCAGAATGAAGAAGATATGAGGGACTGAGAGAAACAATAACACAGGGCACGGCCCATCTGTGAGAGAGAAGCAGTCAGAGTAAAAACACAAGCAAGGAGAGATTGCTCCAGAAAGCTAGAAAGAGAAAAGATTAAACAGAGTTAGACAGAGAGAGAGAAAGAAAACAAACTACAAGAAAAGGCCCAATGAAGATGTGAAGGAAGAGACAGGGAAACTGAAAAAGGAGATAATGAGTGATATTCTGGTGATGGCAGAGAGAGAGAGAGAGAGAGAGAGAGAGAGAGAGAAAGCAGAGAATAGGATTAAATGATCATTCTCAGCTTGTGACCAGTGAGCTACTGTAAGGATTAGACTGGGAACCAGTCCCTATCCCAATCGATACCAGAACTCAACTGGAATGTGAGTCATGAGGAGGATGCAAACCACCTTCAGGGGATTGAGACTAACTGAGTGAGAGAGCCAGATCAGGGCAGATGGGTCTTGGTCTGTGTATATATGGGGAAGGAATTTAAAATTATTGAATCCCTCCAGTGCAGAAGGAGGCCATCGTGTCTGCACTAACCCTCTGGAGCATCCCACCCAATCCCTGTAACCCTGAGTTTCCTACAACTAACCCACCCAGCCTGCAAATCCCTGGACGCTACAGGACAATTCCCCATGGCCAATCCACCCCAGCCTGCACATGTTTGGAATATGGGGGGAAAACAGAACACCCAGAGGGAACCCACGGAGATACAGGGAGACCATGAAACTCTGCCCAGTCACTCAAAGCTGGAATCGAACCCGGGTTCCTAGTGCTGTGAGGCAGCAGTGCTAACTACTAATGTTGAAATCGTCAAAGTTTTAGAGCTAATACAGTGTGGAGCTGGAGGAACACAATGGGTCAGGCAGCATCAAAGGAGCAGGAGAGTCGACATTTCGGGCCTAGACTCTTCATCAGGACTGGTGATGCTGACTCCAGCATCTGCAGTTCTTGCTATCTCAAAGTTTTAGAGCTGTAGCTTACTTAAGACAGAAAGTTCCTGGTATGTGAATGGGAATGTGTTTTCATTAGGAGAGCTTTACAAGAGGACAATATAAGACCATCAGCCTGTTTTCAGTTGGAAAGATCAGGATTGAATTTTCTTCGGTTGGGGGAAACACCCAAAGTTTGGAAGGTTTTTGTTTTGTTACAGAAATCCTGGCTGAAGTTGGATGCGTGATATAGTTTCTCCTCAAGACATTATTTAGTTCAGAGAATTTAGGAAATAGGATACCCCAGTGTAAGGGGTGTGAGTGTGAAATTTCCAGACCAGAGTGTTTGGTTAGATCGCAAAATCGGTATTTGAAGCTCAAAGTCTAGGCTTGATTATACAAACACTCAGGGAAGCAATCAATGTTTGTCAGTCACCTTTGATATGAACTTGCTTCCAACATGTGGTCATATCTGAAGCAGCAATGCTCATGTTCTCACTTACAGCATCAGAATCTGGCTGTGGATATCATGATATTGAAGACTCCAACATTCATTAGAGCTCTATTGTACACAAACATGACATTCCTTGAGCAACTAGTGACCTGGTGAACCACAAATTAGTGAGTGACCAACATCCGATAGAATGTCATGCTTTGTGTGGTCTGAGATAAGATGGGGTCTGAGATTATGAGACCCTCATGTTACATGCTCTCTCAGGCGTATTAACCTCGAGACACGATGCAACAACACTGAAGCATACAGGCATGAAGCTGGCTTTGTAGAGCTTGCTGTGTATTCTTCACCTTCTGTACAGGTTCCAGTCAGGCTGTGCTGTGATCTCACCATTTTCACTTCCAGTACAGCAAACAGCTCACCTGACAGAATGGAATGACCGTGTGGAATGCGAAACCTGCTTTGAAAGGCAATGGAGCTAATCTCAGCTGATTACACCATCCAGCAGCAGACAATGGGCTATAGTAACTACAAATACATTCATCATCCAGACATTCAGTCTCTTTAAATCAGCTCTGTAATTACGTACAGCTTGACGGTGAATCCCCATCATTACAGGTGTCTCAACTTGCATCCCAGCCACTCAATGATCTGCAAAGCATTTGCCGCATTGTTGGAATTTCCTCTTTGTTGAATGTTTGTACCCAGACTGCGCTGAGGGTGGGACAGCAGGATACAAAATTCACCTCCATCAAAGTGAGAATTACTACCATGGCCACTGTCAAGGTTTTAAGGGAGCATCTGAGGGCCAGAATGAGAAAAAAAAAAATCCAGGGATGGGGGGAATAAAGTCTGAGAGAGAGAGAGAGAGAGAGAGAGTGTGTGAGTGTGAGTGCGTGACTATGGACAGATGGGGAAAGAGAGAGAGCGTGAGTGCGTGTGCACGAGTGAGAAGAGTGAGTATGGGACAGTGAGTGTATGCAACTAGACAGTTGATGTGAGTGAGAGAGCATGAATGTGTGAGTGAGTGTGAGAGTGTGTGAAAACTGTGTGTGTGGGTGTGTGTGTGTGAGAGAGAGAGAGAGAGAGAGAGAGGACTGAAACTTGTAATATGCTCATTCTGACTCTCATGAGCAGTGGGTGAAGTCAGAAGTCACACAGACTGATTTGGAATCACCAGCTTTCAGAGCGCTACTCCTCCATCAGGTGAAAAAGAGCAGTGGGTGGCGAACTAATCCAGGTCGTGCTTCATTTCCACGGTGTTGGTCCTCCTCCTCCTCTCCCAACCTGCTCACCAGCAATGAGCCTTACGGGAGTGCCTACCATGGCCGACTTTCTGACATCGCTGATATTACATTCAGAGTGGGGAGGGTGGAAAGAGCAGATGAAGGTAACGAGAGGGAATCAGATACAAACACCTTCAGGCCCTCTCACTCAGGAAGCCTACAGCAAAACCTCTGGACTTGGTGTCTGTGTAGACATTGGAGGACAGACTCCAACATCAGAGCCTGAGCACAAGCTTTTCCTGTAACAGGAGCCCAACTGCAAAAACCCACTGAGTTGCTCACACTGGGACTCAGGTTGCCATGGAGATGGTAAATATTCATGGCACGACATGAGGATCACGATTCCTTCATTTCACTGGGTAAAAATCCCAGAATTCCCTCCCTAAGGGCAGTGTGGGTCACCGCACAGCATGTGGACTGCAATGGTTCAAGAAGGCAGCTCACCCCCACCTTCTCAAGGGGCAACTAGGGATGGGCAATAAATGCTGGGCCCAGCCAGCGACTCCCACATGCCACAAGTGCAGAAGGAAAAAGTACCCTGCAGTCCCACAAAATGCTGAGGCTGGTAGGGGCCTGACTATGGCACCAGCTGCTGGCGCTGGACTCCAACTGAGGAGACCAGGTAGGAACTATTACTGTGAAACATTTAGGGCAAGTTTGGCCAGTCCCATCCCTGGGACGAAGGGGTGGTAGTGTGATGAAAGGCCGAGTACAAGGGCCTGTGCTGTCTGCAGTTTAGAAAAACGTGAGGCAATCTTAGAGACAGATCTCCCTCACTGAAGCTTGATACAGTGAACACAACACACACACACACACACAGACGATATGCAGGTAGGGTCTCAGTTAGATGGAGATGAAGAGAAATCCCAGCAATTAAAACAGGAGCCTTCAGAATTCTCAAACCATAGCTGCGTGCACGGTTACAGAGTACGTGGATCACAAAAAAGGCATCAGGCAGAAAAGTGAATGAACGTCAAAGATTAGCCGTGATCTTATTGAATGGTGGTACAGATTTAGGGAAGAGAATGGCCTGCTCCCGCCTTGTGTTTCTCTAACTGTTTTCTTATTGAGCCTGCATCCAGTGAGTCTTTCCTCCGGAAGGATTGGCTGGATTCATTTCTGAGAATGAAACAGAGCTCAGGGTATTTGAGAAAGCCCAAACTTTCCACTATCTCACTGTTTCTCTCAGAGGCACATGTTCCAATTACACCATGATAAGTCCATGCTCAGGAATATGGGCCCCATACCACAGTGAGCTGCCAGAGCTGAGGGAGTAGTCCTATCAGACAGGGCGGACCACCCCCGTGTCCGAAGACCCACTCTGGAAGTTCGAATGCTTCACCAAGGCTGGTCCTGCCAGCACACTGTAGGAGTGTGGCACCTCTTGCAGGGCAGCATTCCTGGCAAAGGCACAAGAAAGGTCCCAGGCACCTGGGGTGCAGGATCCATCTCCCAGGGATGACTGGGAGGATAGGGGAATTAAAGGCTGGGTGCAGATTATCTGGGAACAATTGCATTGTTGTCTGTGGGATCTTGCTGTGTGAAATTAGCTGCTCTGATTCCTCAGTAACAGCAGTGGAAAGGCCCAAGTGAACGCACATTTCCCTTCCAAACGAAAAGATGACAATGTCCACAGTCTGCAAGGAAACAATTACGTTACAATGGTTAACGTAGAGAGTCCCAAACAATCCAGGTCGAAGATTCAGGAAACCTGTAGCCTTCACACTGCTGCTTGGCCGAGGTCAGAGATTAATCCACAAAATACCATCATTCTTTTATTAAATCAGTGGGTATTTAACAAAAGGGGATTTGCAGTGGTCATCTGGTGGGTTACAGAGCTCAGCTCAAGAGCTGCCCTCTGCTTCCTGGAACCGTTTCTGAGCGTGTTTCTCACAGTACATCTGATCACGAAACCAGAAATGGCCTCTCATACCGAGGTTGAGACCGCAGTCAGTGCAGACATAACACTGCTGGTGCCGGTAACAGCCATCTCGAATCTTCACCGCCTCCATCCTGTGACATGACAGAAATGACAGCAATGACAGGATCCAAAACCGCCAGCCCTCAGTCCCTCCCCCCACAAAACACCTTCCCTGGCTCACCCCATACAGGGATCGATCCCAGGCTGTGGGGACAGAGTGGGATTCAGGGAGAGACACACAGACAGGGAGAGACACACAGACAGGGTCAATGTCAGAGAGCGAGAGTGAGCCCTGCGTGTGGGAGCAATGGGGTCCAAAGCTGGTGCATTATGGAATCGAATTCAGAATAGGCAGCGTCTTTCCGAGAGATGTTACTCCCTGAGCCCATTTAGCTTGGCTTTCTGTGCAGCCACCTCCTGCGGCCCATTTCACCTCCAGCTGAGTACATCCCTCAGACCACACTGACTAATACTCACATAATGTTTGATCCACATTTCTCACACATACGATACTTGGGCACTGGTGTGTTTGGGGCCAAGGGAGAGAATCTTCCAGGGAACTGAACTGCTGCTCCTGGTGGGGGGTAGGGGAGAAGGAGAAAAAGAGATTCTGTCACACACAGCATCCAGATTTCCTCCCTCTCCTGCTACACTATCCGTCTTGTTCTCCCCTGCTCCTGCACCCTCTCTCGTCTTTCCCACACTATCCTCCTAACATCCCAAAAACCTCCTACCCCACGCCCAGCTGAGCCAAGCCCCTCCCCTCACCATCCTGGTCTGCATCTAGCGCCTCTTGAAGCTGACGGAAACGGTTCGACTGTCGAGGAGGTTCCTTCGCAGCTCGATTCTCCTGGATCATCTTGTAAACCTCCGAGTCTTTGTCGATTCGATTTGGGGAACGACGGTCTGACACCCTGGGAGCAGTGAGACAAATGGGGTCGTGGACAGAAATAAGTCAAAAGGACAATACACAGCCACCCCACCCCACCGCCCGCCCGAGCACCGCGCACCACCCACCCAAGCACCGCCCACCCTATCCCATCCCACTGCCCACCCGGGCACCACTTGCCTGGGAGGGGCGGGGGAGGGGGATCAGTTTGATAAACTCCTGTGGATCGAGCAGCAACACAAACAGCTGCAATGATGTGGCGATGTCAGCAATGGACTGGCGAGGACAAAAATCAGAAATCACACGACATCAGGTTACCGCCCGACAGGTTTATTTAAAATCACAGGCTTTCGCAGCGCTGCTCCTTCATTACCCTCTGAAAGCTGGTGATCTTAAATCAACCTGCTGTCTGATAACCTAGTGACTTCTGAGAAAATATAGTTACAGATTCAGACAGGGTAACAGGATTAAAAGCTCGAATCATAAATTGCAACTTGCATTCCTACAGCGCATTCGATAGCGACACTGCAGCTGGAGTATTGTGTTCAGTTGTAGGCACCATGTTGTAGGAACAATGTGTACACATTGGAGAGAGTGCAGAAGCAATTTACAAGAATGGTTCCAGGAATGAGAAACATCAGTGATGTTGAAGAAATTGAGACTATTCTCCTTGCACAGAAGCAACCTGAGAGGAGGTTTGAGTGTGAGCTGGACCATGTAGACAGAGAGAAGCTGTTGCCACTTGTAAAAGGAACAAGAACAAAAGGGGTTGTAAGAACTGCTGATATGGGATTCTGAGATAACACAGCGTGGAGCTGGAGGAACACAGCAGGACAGGCAGCATCAGAGGAGCAGGAAAGCTGATGAACAAATGGGGCACAGATTTAAAGCTACGTGCAAACAAAGCAAGGGTGATGTGAGAAAAAAAAAACCTTTTCACACGGCAAGTAGTTAGGGTGTGGGATGCACTGCCTGGAAGTGTGATGGAGGCAGGTTCAACTGAGAGGCATTTAAGAGGGCACTGGATGGTTACTTGTACAGAAACGGTGAGCAGGGAAATGGGGAAAAGGCAAGAGAATTGCAAAGTGTCACGATGCCCATTTGGAGAGCCAGCGCAGACCTGATGAGCTGAATGGCCTGCTCCTATATTGTAACACACGTGAGAAGACACTTCACAGGAACACGAAGCAACAGTTCATGTTTGACATTAACCACATTAAGACAGATGAGCAAATGCTCAGAAGGAAGTCAGCTTTCTGAAAGAGCGAGGGATCGAACCAGAGAGCAAAGGGCCCAAGTAACTGAAAGTACAGCCACTGACAGGAGAGGGAATACTGCTGGTGATGTCCTGTCCCCACACTGTGATCTGAACCTGCCTCGTATATATCGCTGACCAGCTGTGAGAAAAGTCTTTCTTTGGCTGTGCAATGTCCTGAGGTGGTGAAAGGTGCTGTTGAAATGCTAGTCCTTATGTAAACGGTGTGTGAGACCTGCAGACACACTGACACATACCCTTTGCTCAGAGCAGCGGAACTGGGAGAGTGTGATCCTTCAGTCTGATGCCTCACCTCTGAGGGACTCGAGTCTGTGGACAGGCTCACCCTGGGTACAGAGCAGGAACTGGAGATGGGAGAAAGGCTTTTGTGGCCCCTGATTCCTCCCTGGAATCCCTGAAAAAAACAGAGGAAGCAAGAGTCAAGACACCAAAGCATCAAACCTACTGGGTGGAAGAGGAGAAAGGCCCTTCAGCCCCTCAGGACACTGGGTGAGGGAATATCCTCCACACAGATGGGCCTCACTGCTCAGGAAATTCCTTTTACCTACATGGGCTCACTGCCCCCTCACTGTTTGCAGTAGCTCAGCACCAGACAGACATCCCAAGAGTCAGCAGGAGTCACAGTGATACAGCATAAATCCCGCCCCATCCAGCACAACACATACACACACGCACACACACAGCCACCCTCTCCCTCTCAGACGCGCACACACAGACAGACACCCAGGATATGTGTCTCTCCCAGCAGTTTTGGGATCACTCACCTTTGGCACCGTATTTCCCCGAAATGCTGCCTCCTTCTCTTCCGAGCTCCAAACTGGGGATACAGACCTGGAACAAAAAAAAAAGAGAGAGAATTCAATCAAATGTTCAGCACCATTCGCAGCTCCTTAGATACTGAAGTATTGAAGGGTATCGGGAGCCTTGGTTTTCTTCATATATATTCCTGATCCAGATCATGGCACGTCGGGGACAATTTCAAAAAGTTTGAAGGTGACTTGAAACTTGGAAGCGTTATAAACTTTGAGGACAGCGTGGGAATCCAGAAGGACATTGACAGGTTGGAGGAGGGGAGGGGGGGGGACAGTGGCAGATGAGGTTCATTGCAGAGATGTCGGTGGTGATGCACTTTGGTCAGATGAACATTGAAAGCTAATAGAACTGTACCCTCTATTTCATGAAGGAGCAGAGGAACCAGGGTATGTATGTGCACAGACCATTGAAGGGGGCAGATGAAGACAACAGTAAATAAAGCAGACAGTGTTCCTGGTTTTCTTGATAGGGGCATACAGTACATGTTCAACTTGCACAAGACAGGGGACAGACCCCTCACCTAGAGGGAGCAGGCACATTCAAGTTCAAGTACAATTTCCCCCCCTGCCCCCAGAAGCTTTGACCAACTTGGACCATTTTCTCGTTTCCATTTAGAAGTGGACTCACCTCCTGTTAGTGATCGGAGAGACGGATTTCCCATCAGGTGCAAGAGAGAGGGATCGCATAGGCGAAAGGTTTGGGGATCGTGGATTGCAGCCTGCACTCCACCCTCTCTCTACAAGATTCTTATTCTCGTCCCTGAGCGGTTGTAGGACAGTCTTGGAAAAGCAAAGAGGAAAAGGGAAAATTAGTCCACTTTCCTGAAACATGGACCTCCACAGCCTCAAGAACATGCAATTCAATATCTCCATGATAATATTCTAACAGTCTACACAGTCAATGTCAAAACACATTCCCTTTCATAAACACAGGCAATAAGAGTCAATTCGCTCACAGTACTGCAGTGCTCCATCCAGTGCGGCGCTCCCTCAGCACTGGCCCTCCGACAGTGCGCCGCTCCCGTATTACTGAGGTGATATTTGGATCCTCAGTGTAGTAATAATGGGATAGAATGGGAAGGGGGACCGAGGTAGCTCAGTAATAATCTTGCTGAATGAAGAGAAAAACCCCAACTGCTAAGGAGCTTCTTCCTGCTCCTGATGTTCCAGCTGAAAGTGTGGGCTCAATCCCAGGACAGTACTGTCAGCTACGATGCACCAGTGTTAAGAGATTCCCGAGAGGTAGACGGTTGCTTTTGTACTGTCCCTCCCTCTGAGCCAGGAGACGTGGGCTCATGTTCCACCTGTGCCAAAGGTGTGTAGTAACATCCCTGTACAGGTTGATTCGAAAATACCTGAACACAGGGGAGCGAGAGCGGAGGGAAGAGCGAGAGCGGAGGGAAGAGCGAGAGCGGAGGGAAGAGCGAGAGCGGAGGGAAGAGCGAGAGCGGAGGGAAGAGCGAGAGCGGAGGGAAGAGCGAGA
>NC_063371.1:16070198-16074808 GCF_021869965.1 Rhincodon typus | reverse complement strand
GAAGAGCGAGAGCGGAGGGAAGAGCGAGAGCGGAGGGAAGAGCGAGACAGGCAGACAGAGAGAGAGATGTAAAGAGACAGACATTACTGAATAGGCTGGGGCTATTTTCCTTGGAGCATTGGAGGCTGGGAGGTAATCTTATTGAGGTTTATAAAATCATGAGGGGCATGGATAGGGTGAATAGGGTCTTTTCCCTGGGGTGGGGACATCCAAAAATAGAGGACATAGGTTTAAGTTAGGAGGGGAAAGATTTAAAAGGGACCTAAGGGGCAACTTTTTCACGCGGAGAGTAGTGCGTGTATGGAATGAGCTGCTAGAGGAAGTGGTGGAGGCTGGTACAATCACAACATTTAAAAGGCATCTGGATGGGTATGTGAATAGGAAGGGTTTAGAGGGATAGGAGCCAAATGCTGGCAAACAGGGGCTAGATTAATTTAGAATATCTCGTCGGCACGGTCCAAAGGGTCTATTTCTGTGCTGTATGTCTCTATGACTCTATCTCAAGCTTGTACTGCCCAAACCGGCGCACGTGAATCGAGAGGAACCTGGAGGCACAGCGAACGTAGACAGTGAGCCAGCGTAGTCCTCAGAGCAATGGAAGTGATTTGGCCAGTGCTGTGGAGCAAGGCTGGGCCTGAATCAGATTGGAACCACCTTTGTATCTTCCTGAGACACAGCAGGGCCTGCAACAAACTCTCACCTGGAATCTCTGCGCAAGGAAGGTGTCAGTGGGAGATCCATCAGAGAGTCCAGGGGAACCTGCCTCTGGCCTTGGACAACAACAACAACAACAAAAAAAAAAAAAAAACACATTGAGACATCACAACATTGAAAATCAAATTACTTCCAGTCATTAGGAACACCAGGCCATTGTAGCTAAACTGTCGCATGCTCAAACTTCTCTACAAGGCATTGGTTTCAAATCCGCAAAGACCCCAGTCTCATTAAAGTCTATCTGTGTCGTAGCAAGGTGTTGTGGCATTGTGGTACTGACCCTTGCTCTGAACCAGGAGGCCTGGGTTCAAGTCCCACCCACTCCTAAGGTCTGCAATAACACACCTGAACAAATGGATGAAGCAACATTGATACTAATCATGGTGGTTACTGGATTTAAAAACCCAGGGAAAGATGCTCAAATCCAGAAAGCTGCAGCTTGAGAATATCAGCAAGAGGTAAATCTGCCGGTGGGAGAGAGAGACTGAGGCCAAGGCCCAGGGAAGAGCACTCCCAATCCTCAGCCAGAATATGAACTTCTGTCCCTCGGTGACAGGGTGGGCTCAGGCTGGCCTGAGGTCCACCTGACAAACCGGGTTCCTAAATAGTGACCCAGGAAGAGGCAGCACAAGGGTGATGGGGGTGATACACTCAGACTCTTGGATCCAGTGCAGGAATGAAAGCACCGAGACTCAGGGGTGGTACCACAGCTACTGAGTCACAAATGTTGATGTGCGCACGGTTAACGGACACATTCGTCATTATCCTGTTCGGGGGAAAATCACTGGGACAGTCCCTCTCATATTAACCAGTGTCAGGCCACAGAGTCAGACAGCATTTACCACCAAACAGCTCCTTTTTGAGGGTGAACAACTGAGGGATATTCAGAGACCACCTCAGAATACGTTAACCCCTTAGCCCAATGCCCCGGAGCCCATCACCCTTTTCCTCTCAATCCATTTCCTATGGTCTGCTGCCTCAATAAAAAAGAACAAAGAACAAATAAAATTACAGCACAGGAACAGGCCCTTCGGCCCTCCAAGCCTGCGCCGATCCAGATCCTCTTTCTAAACCTGTCGCCTATTTTCCAAGGATCTGTATCCCTCTGCTCCCTGCCCATTCATGTATCTGTCCAGATACATCTTAAATGACACTATCGTGCCCGCCTCTACCACCTCAGCTGGCAACGCGTTCCAGGCACCCACCACCCTCTGCGTAAAGAGCTTTCCACGCATATCTCCCTTAAACTTTTCCCCTCTCACCTTGAAATCGTGACCCCCTAGTAATTGAGTCCCCCACTCTGGGGAAAAAGCTTCTTACTATCCACCCTGTCTACACCTCTCATGATTTTGTAGACCTCAATCAGGTCCCCCCTCAACCTCCGTCTTTCTAATGTAAATAATCCTAATCTACTCAACCTCTCTTCATAGATAGCACCCTCCATACCAGGCAACATCCTGGTGACCCTCCTCTGCACCCTCTCCAAAGCATCCACATCCTTTTGGTAATATGGCGACCAGAACTGTACGCAGTATTCCAAATGTGGTCGAACCAAAGTCCTATACAACTGCAACATGACCTGCCAACTCTTGTACTCAATACCCCGTCCGATGAATGAAAGCATGCCGTATGCCTTCTTGACCACTCTATCGACCTGCGTTGCCACCTTCAGGGTACAATGGACCTGAACACCCAGATCCCTCTGTGCAGCAATTTTCCCCAGGGCTTTTCCATTTACTGTATAGGTCGCTCTTGAATTGGATCTTCCACAATAGCCTCCTCCATCATCAGTTTGAACCCTCTCCCCCTCCAACCCATTCCCCTCCACCCCTGTACCCTGAAAGGAAGGGCCTGCGACAAGGGGAGCAGACTGGTTTTTAGAAGTGGCAGGCACAAAGGTCAGTGGGAATTTACAAAGGGGTGGGCAATGCAGGGGAGTGTACCAGACACACAAACACACTGATGGATACCAACTGCGCTCAGACACCCTGAAACATCACCCTATTCCTGCTCCATTTGCTGTTCTTATAGACACTGCTTACCCAAGTTACACTGAACCCCAACTGGTTACCGTCCAGCCTGCAGCCTGAGCAAACCTGTCCTCTCCCTCAGTCCCTGCATTAGCAGGGAGGCGTGGTACCAGAGGCACTGGAACACACTACATGGCCGCGCACAGTGTCAAACTGAGGGAAAGGTGGGTCACCAGAGTATCCCGCACCCTCCTCTCCTCCAAGTGGACCCTGGGCCTTACAGGCACAGCCAGCACAGGATTGACAGACAAAGCTGAGGACTTACCTCATCCAGTGGCAGGCAATAATTCTCTGTACTTGGGGACAACCCCCCCCTGCCAACACAAAGGCCGTGTCCCCAACCTCCCAGCAGCTCTCCCAGCCACACACCTCTCAACGTTGAGGATGAGGTCCCCTTCACACATTCGGATCCTGTTCTGAGCCTCCATGTTGAGCATGTCAGAGGTTTCAGCCCCATTGATGCTGGTGATCTGGTCTCCAAGGCGGAGATCCACTAAATCTGCTTTGCTCCCACTGGTCACCTGTGAGCAGAGAAGGGAAAGAGAGGTGTTCAATATCTGAAGAGTTCCGTTTGTGTCTCTTTATTTACTGTGTCCAGGGCCAGCTGGATGAGTAAATGAAGGACACTGGGATAATTGACACCAGGAGGAGGCCAGATATTGAGATGCAAGGAAAACGAGTTCTCCTTATGCAGAGTGAGCTGCTGCAATCCCAGGCATGTTCCTGAAAAGGAACAGCAGAAACAAAAAAAAAGAGAATTAAATAAATACATGAACGATGTCAGGGCTACACCAATTCAGGCCAGTGTGGGGAATATTCCATCACACTCCTGACTTGTCACATGTAGACAGTGGTCAGGCTCCGGAGTGTCAGGAGGGGATTTATTCACTGTGCTTTTCAAAGCCTCTAACCTGCTCTTGTAGCCAGTGTTTATAGGGAGGGTCCAGTCCAGTTTCTGGTCAATGGTAACCCACAGGAGGTTGATCGTGGGGAATTTAGAGATGGCAACACCAGTGAATGTGAAAGTTGAAGAGAAGACTTCCTCTCAGAGATGCTCATTGCCTGGCTCCATGTGGAGTCTATGCAACTTTCACCTTCTCAACACAAGCTAGATATTGTCCAGCTCAGGCAGCATATGGACACAGATTGCCTCAGGGAGTGGGGCAGGGCACAGTGTGAGGGTGATAGACTACCCCAGACCTTTATGGTGAAGGGACAGTAATACAGGTTGTTTGTCCAGTGCTGGCATCCATGTTGGGTGACATTATCACAGACAGGCCAACAGGAAAGTGTTGAAACAAAACCCGATTCCAGCAGCACGGCAGGAGAGGGACCAGCATGAGGTACTGCTTATGCTCCACTCATCTGCGTAGGTTGTCAAAACAGTAGATGTGCAGTCACTGAGCGTGAGTCAGCATCCAAACTGGCTCACAACCAGCGTCCCCCGGAAAAAAAAAAACAAAAACAAAAAAAAACGGACAACTGACAAGACACCAGGAAGTGTGAAACAGTGGCAATGCAGAGACAGCATTGAAGGGGAGTACAGGCAATGTTTTGTTTCGACCTCAGTTCAATTTTACATCATCTGTTCATTCCCATTGCTAGCGAAACAAGGTGTGGAAATACCAAGGCAAACTGAGGAGCTGGAGTAAGGACAAAGTGAGAATTGTTTAGACTGGGTGGAACTCAGAAACCATTCCAACATCCTACAGCAAGAGAGCTCAGTTTCCACATTTCAACAGAGGGTGAAACAAGATTGCTATCACAAAGGGTGCTCAACTGGTCCCGATGGGGACATGGAGGGCAAGAGCGCGCAGCCAGAGTCGGGGGGGGGGGGGGGGGGGGGGGGGGGGGGGGGGGGGGGGG
>NC_063371.1:16054858-16070098 GCF_021869965.1 Rhincodon typus | reverse complement strand
GGTGAGTGAGTGAGTGAGTGAGTAAGTGATCAAAACAGAATGTGAAAGCAGAGACAGACAAGTGATGGAGGGACAGCTGAAAGACAGAGGAAGTGACAAAGGCAGACAGACAGGAAGAGAGAACGAGAGAGAGAGAGAGAAAGGAAGAGAAAACAAGAGAGAGAGAAAGAGAGAGGGGGAAGAGAGGGTGGGGGGGAGCGGGTGAAACGAGGGATGGAAAGGGATGGGCGAAAATGCTATCAAAGGTCAATGGTGTCGAGGGTTCTGATGGACTCTGGTTATGAGCTTGTCATCTCTAGGTCTTGAGTTTAACCACATCCCAGTACATGAGCAAATGAAAATGTCATGATTGTGAACCAATGAAACTGCTGTTAAAACCCAGCGGGTATTGTAACTCCAACTGCTGTGAACAGAGATAGTAGGAACTGCAGATGCTGGAGAATCCGAGACAACAAGGTGCAGGGCTGGATGAACACAGCAGGCCAAGCAGCATCATAGGAGCAGAAAGGCTGACGTTTCAGGCCTAGACCCTTCATCAGAAAAGGGGGAGGGGAAAGGGGTTCTGAAATAAATAGGGAGAGAGTGGGGGGCAGATTGAAGATGGATAGAGGAGAGGAAACAAACAGGTCAAAGAGGCGGGGATGGAGCCAGTAAAGGTGAGTGTAGGTGGGGAGTTAGGGAGGGGATAGGTCAGTCCAGGGAGGACGGACAGGTCAAGGGGGCGGGATGAGGTTGCGGCTTGAGGTGGGAGGAGGGGATAGGTGGGAGGAAGAACAGGTTAGGGAGGCGGGGACGAGCTGGACTGGTTTTGGGATGCGGTAGGGGAAGGGGAGATTTTGAAGCTGTGAACATGTGACTGCAATCCCCATACAGTCCCAGGCCACTGGCTCCTGATGCCTTCAGGGCTAGTACAGGGAGAGGGTTAATGAATGCAGTTCTGCTAGTTACACCCACTTTCTGGGAATGAATTAGAGATAAACACTGACAGCTAATGTGGCTTCAGAGAGGGCAGGGCAGCAGTACGAGAGCTCAGCTGGAACCACTAGTGGGGCAACATGTGGTCCGGTCCTGTCACACTGCATAGCGCAGCACAGCATCCAGCTCGAAAAAATCCTGACTGAAGAACTCTCAGTTAAATCTCTCCTCATTCTTGTCAATCCCCCCGACTCCAACCAATTTCCCCAGGCCTCCACATCTGTGTAATCACTCAGTTCCAGCTCCATTTGAGGGAAACCCCTTCAAAGACCTCATGTATCTGCTGCCTTTGACAGGTCACCACTCCCCAGATTAGGTCTAGCCAGTGTCTGTCCCACTTTCTTTTGCACACAGCAAATGTCCTACTTTTGTATTGTCTGCCCAGAGAAGGAAGGCTGACAATCTCTCATTGCGCACTGACACTGAAATACTGCTATCCAATCAAACAATCTATAACCTCAGTCTTACTGCACCATAACATCAACATGACCTTCCTACTTCTCCTCCGAGTAACCCCATCACTACCCTCTCCTGGGATCACAGGGACACTGAAAACCTACTTATAAGTTCCACTGAGATAACAAGTTGTAGAGCTGGATGAACACAGCAGGCCAAGCAGCATCAGAGGAGCAGAAAAGCTGACGTTTCAGGCCAAGACCCTTCTTCAGAAACGTCAAAAACGTCAGCTTTCCTGCTCCTCTGATGCTACTTGGCCTGCTGTGGTCATCCAGCTTTACACCTTGTTATCTCAGATTCTTCAGCATCTGCAGTTCCTGCTATCTCTATAAGTTCCACCATCAGGAAAACATCAGAGTGCTGTAAGAACCGACAAATCGATTCACATCCGCGAGGGAAGAAAAGCTTCCATCCTTGCCCCCTCTGCATCCTGCGATTAATTTTTAACTGCCCTCTGAATGAGCTTTAGGAAGGATGCCCACATCTTGGGACTGTTTCATGGGGAGTGTAGAGGGAGCTTTACTCCTGCACTGTCCTTGTCCTGGGAGTGTTTGATTTAATTTAATTTCCGGTCAGGGCAGGACCAGGCATCACCGGGGTTGGCGGGGTGGCGAGATGGGGAGTTAGGTTTCGACAAAGCTCCCACCACTTTTCCTTGTTTGGAGCCTCAGAGGAGGAAAAGGTTGTGGAACTGACCGGCTAACAGACTAATCACTTTGCCTACCAATCCAGTGATAGGGGAAAATCCAGAGCGTGACATTTAATGTCCAGCTGATTTGGAAGTTGCAGAGAACATGTGCAAACAGGAATGAGAAAGGAGACAGAATATAGCAAGTAAACCCCAGCAACACGCTCATTAGCAAGAAGCACCCATCATCACAAGCTCCAGCTCAACACTCAATGCCAGCACATTGGAAAAAATAAGCCAGCACCTGTACTTACTGGGAGGAGACTAGAGATGGACAATCCTGTAACCCAGACAGGTCACTTCTACTGAGGATTGGGCCAGGACACTCAATCACAAACCCCAAATAAACAGCTGACCAACTCCAACACTGAGCAGTGACACAGAGAGAACTCACATGGACAGGAACAGACAGTGGATATGGACAAAGCCTCAATGAGGCCCCAGTGGAATAGGATTGTGAGAATCCTGTTAGAACAAGGGTTAATCCTGGTCTTTCACTGCATCAGAAAGGCATGGGCAGGAGGCACTACTCCTATTGTTTCGTGACTCAGCAAACAGAAGGCACCTAAAGATTCCTCCTTGAAAACCAAGGGGAAAAATGAAGAAGCCTTTCAGCACAGGGGATGATGGAGGGAGAGATTGGAAAAGTATTTGACATATGACTAGGCAAGAACGTTCAAGGCTGTCCAGGAATAATTCCTATTGACTCCATCTGCACAGGCCTCAAGGCTTGAGCTGCTATCTCCTGGCGTGTACTTGTACTCTCTGACCCTACAGTCCAATGTCAAAGCTCCCACTCCTACTATGGTCTGGTGTCCCTGATGCTGCTTGGCCTGCTGTGTTCATCCAGCTCTACACCTTGTTATCTCAACTTCATTGATCTCTTTTGCTTTAAATTTGAGAGGTGGATATCACTGGCTGGGCCCAGCATTTATCACCCGTCCCGAGTTGCCCTTGAGAAGGTGGGGTTGAGCTGCCTTCTTGAACCATTGCATTCCTCCTGCTGTGGGTTGACCCACAATGCCCTTAGGGAGGGAATTCCAGGATTTTAACCTAACAACAATGAAGGAATGTTGGTATATTTCCAAGTCAGGACAGTGAGTGGCTTGACGGGGAACTTGCAGGTAGTGGTGTTCCCATGTATCTGCTGTCCTTGTCCTTTTAGATCGAAGTGGTTGAGAGTTTGTAAGGTGCTGTCTAAGGATTTTTGGTGAATTTCTGCAGTGCATCTTGTAAATGGTACACACTGCTGCTACTGAGCGTCGGTGGGGGAGGCAGTGGGATGCTTGTGGATGTGGTGCCAATTGAGCAGGGGCTGCTTTGTCCTGGATGGTGTCAAGTTTCTTGAGTAATGTTGGAGCTGCCCCCATCCAAGGCAAGTGGGGGGTATTCCATCACACTCCTGACTTGTAGATGGTGGACAGGCTTTTGGGAGTCAGGAGATGAGTTACTCGCTAAAGGATTCCTACCTCTTAAAGGCAGGCGAGAGAGATGGAGTTTGTCGTTAAGGGTGGGGATGTGGGTGAGGGAAGCAGAGACCATGGGGGGGGTGGTGAAGAGATAAGGTGGGTGGGGGGGCTGACAGAGCGAATGGGAGGACCAGGGGGGAGTGTTTGGAAACTGAAGGACTGAAATCTGGAAAGCTGTGTATGTGTGAGCTCTCACAGAAAAAGTACCCCACAGACATTGCATTGCTCGTCAGCTCCTGGCTCAGAGAAGGTGGCCGTGTCAACACCAGAGGAAGCGTTAACCTTTCCCAGTCCAAACAGTTCCCATTTCCACTCGTACAGCTCTTTTTTTTTCCAGGAAGATTCCTGCTTTCAGCGCTGGGCCACACGAAGCACAGGCGGAGCTAGGCGCTACGCAAAGGCAGCAAACGTGACTCCCTGCCGGATTCGCGCTGTAGCGGACGTTCTAGCAGAGTTGGCCAGCTAGGGATTGCGGCCCCGGGCACTCACCTTAGAGACAGCGATGGTTTTGTGAAAGTCTCTCCCGCCGGTAATGCGGAATCCCCAGGGTCCGGGACCACACAGTTTCACCGTCCGAGACATCTCTCTGTGCGGCTACACACCATCAGCCCGGGCGCCCGCCCCTTAAACCTCGGGCTCCACCCTTCCCTCTCTCTCTCTCTCCTGCTGCTCACCTTCATTAGAAATCCGGCTCCTCCCAAATCTGCTGGCTCTGCTCCCAGCCTAGGTTTAATGTACATAGCCACTGCTCACTGATTCAGGGAGAGACAGAACCCGCCAGGCAGAGGCAACGGGGACTGTTGCGGCTCAACTGTGCTGCCGTACGCAGTCAAATAGCCCTCCATTGAAGGAAAGTTGAGAGGGAAGTGAATGTAAAGCAACCACTGGACTTGTTCCTGAGCCAAAGCCGTGGGCTGCAGGGTGTCTGTTGTTGGTGGAACACCTTCACAAAACCCAAAATGTTGCTTCATCATAAATTACCTAAAAACCAGAAGTCAATTCCTTGGTTCCTATTCGACAATTCTTAAATGTTCACTCTGGTGATGAAATCCCTTGACTGTCTCTCCCCCTCCCTGTCTCTGTTATCAACTCAATCCAGACAGCTCTCTCTCTCACTCACTTACTCACTTATGGAGCATAACTATGCCATTCAGCCCATCGAAGATGGATTTCCTTCAGCCTGCTCAAAGCCTCTCCACCAGCCTCTGGGTGTTTAGCATTTGGGGAGAGGTTTTGTTCATTTCTCATTGCGGATGGCAGCAGCTTGAAAAAAGCAGGAGTGCTGAGGGCCAGAGTCAGTTCAATGCAAATTGTGAGCAGCTCCCAGTACACAGAGATCCTCGTCCCCACCCTCAAAATGCCGAGCAGACTCTGATCTCGGTCAGGAAGGTTGTAAAATTGAATTATATAGCCCTCCTGCTCAGTCACAGATTGCTTCCCGATAACATTGCTGTAAAAGCCAACTGGTTTCCATAGGACCCCCTGCTCCGGTGTCACACAGCGTACCCAACTCCTTCCTGATGCCCTCGGGCAATTAGGGAGGGGCAATGAATGTGGCTTTGCCAGTTCCACGCACACATTCCAGGAGCCAATTACAAATAAACTTTGGGGGAATCATGCATGTTGTCAGAGCTAAAAACAGAAAGTGCTGTCAATAGGTCAAGCTTTGTCCATGGAGAGAGAGAGGGAAACAAAGTAAACACTTTTGACCGTGGACATGTCCTCAGAACTAGGAAGCACAAGAGGGGGGTGGTCTGTGACAAGATGTGAGGCAGAGAAGATGAAATTCCAAAAAGGACGATGGTGTGGGCCGTGATGGCAATAGGACAATGTAAGAAACAAGAGGAGTTTCGAGGTGGGGGCTAAATACAAACAGCAGAATTGGCCATACCAGAAGCTGCCGTTGACAAAGCTAATGCGGCCGGCTTTTAGTGGCTGAGAACAGTCCTGCGTGTCTCTTCAGAATTGGAGGTAGAGGAGTGAAGGAAGGGAAGGGAGGAATCATAAATGGAACCTTTGAAGGTGAAGGCAGTGTAGACATTGAGACAAAGTTGATGGAATGCAATGGTTTGGGTGAGAGCAGGAAGTAAGACTGATGCTGGTGGTCACTGATGTACCTGTCAGGAGTCATACACCAATAGTAGGAACTGCAGATGCTGGAGAATCTGAGATAAGGTGTAGAGCTGGATGAACACAGCAGGCCAAGCAGCATCAGAGGAGCAGGAAGGCTGACATTTCGGGCCTAGACCCTGCAGTCCAACAGCTTTATTTGAAATCACAAGCTTTCAAAGCACTGCTCCTCCATCAGGTGAAGTATTGACCTACCTGGAAAGAGCTGAGGGTCAAGCTCAGGGAGGAGTTAAGGAGGACTAGGAATGTCTCACCGTCTCCACCAGAGTTAGCTCCTTGTATTTCCCCCTCTGTCACATTGTTTACCATGGTCTTTCAGCTCCCCCAGTTTCTGCTGAGTCCCGTATTCTACATCTTCACTCAAACTATTTCGATGCCAGGTCCCTGACATGCTGTCCTCTCTGTCATCTTGACTCATCGTGAACTCTGTTATCTGTGTCTTAATTCACAGCAAATCACCTTTCCTGATCACCCTGTGTGTTCACTGACCTACACTGATTACAACACCTTGATTTTTAAAATAGTCATCATACTTTTCAAATTCTTTCTTGGCCTCTCCCCTCCCTGCCTCTGTATCTGATACCAGACCTGCAACCTTCAGAGATTTTGACTCTCTTCCAGTTCTGGCCTGGTGAACATTCCTGATTCTGAAGTACGACACCAGACTCAATTGAGTGGTTCAAAATCAAGATATGTGTGAGCAGAGGGGACATGGACAAGCTGTCTCCATTGCTGGAAGATCAAGAACCACACAACACAGATTCAATGCAATCATCAAAAGGAGCAATGGTGGTGTGAGGAGCACTATTTCATGCAACCAGTGGTGCTATCCAAATGCAAGTTTGCTGCACCTTCTGATTGTTCTTTGTCCCTCCCGCTGCCATGTTCAGTCAGAGAAGCAGAAAGCTAGAAGCGGGGCAGAGGAAATGGAGAAATTCACAGATTGAAGAGGAAGGAAACTCTGTGCTCTGTGTTCAGAAGAGGCTGAGAGTCTCGGTGACGATCACCACAATTCTGTCACTGCAGTTTGACCACATCCTCTCGGAACGGAATCAGCTTCTCCTTTACTGGTGATCTGGACTGGGGCATGAGTAATGCAGAACCTCTCCCAGATGCTGTAATTTTCACACATATTGACTGAAGATGGAGTAGAAACAGGGATCACTCCCCTTATTCAGGATGATTGTTGCAGGGCTGGGATAGTGCAAGGGGGTTCCTACCTGCTTCATTATTTGTTTCTGGCACGACAAGGATTTATTGCCCAATGCTAGATGTCCTACAGAGGTGACGGTGTTGGAGAGGTGCCTTTTTGAACCGCTCAGAGCAGGTTTGATACAACTGAAAGTTCACCAAAGAGTCAGCGAAAAGTCAGTGTCATTGAGTTGCATTTTATGCTGGGAGGGCAGCTTTCCTTCCTCAACGATATCATTGAGCCAATCTGATTTTGACACCATCCCACAGGGTAATTCTCAAAGGATTGTCATAGGATTTGAATTCCTACAAGACTGAGAGAAATCATCAACCTGACTGCACCTTCCACACCTTCCCCAATCACCTCAACCCCTTTTATACCCAAAAGTCTAACAACTGAGACTTGAATATAATCAACAACTGATCACCCGTAGCTGGCCGAGTTTGAGAATTCCAAAGATTTGCCACTTTCTGAGGGGGTTTATTTTTATGACAGTCTGGAAACAGCCAGGAAACATTTTTTTCCAGCATCTATCCTGACAAGCTCCTGAGAATTTTCTGTTGTGGAGATCCCTCCTATTTTTCTAACCTCCAGGGAATACTGGCCTTACCTACTCAATCTCTTTGAAAAAACAATCTGTCAGTCAAGGCAGCAGCAAAGTGAACCTTTTCTGTACTGCCTCTGGGGCAAGTGTGACCTTCCTTAGGCAAATAAGGCATGGAGCGAGATCTCTGTCTTCCTATATTCTAATGTTCTTGTTTTAAAAACAAAGTACCCTTTGCCTTTCTAACTGCCTGCTGTACACACAATTACATGAGTCTGGAGAAGAGTCAAATGTGTTCCACTGATGCTGCCAGACCTGCTGTGTTTTTTTTCCAGCATTTTGTTTTATAACACTATGATCAGCTACAAAGAAACACAGGTCTGTCTGAAAGTAAACATTTCCTACTGTCTCCATAGTCTAGAAATTTCGAAAGTGCAAACTTCACTGTGCACTCTCCCACAGACCCATCTGTCACCCTCTGCAGCTTATTTGGGAGCTCTTCTCAAACAAGTTGTCTTGGCAAAGGAACACACATGACGCTGAGCATGAATCCTGAGAGTGACTGTCTTTGTCTTTTATTGAAAGGAAAATATTTGTAGGGCACCCTTCCCAAACTGCTAAACAGACAATGCAATTCCAATGTCATACGAAACTGCTTAAATCATGTTGATTGAAGGCCAGATACATAGACCACACAGGAGAATGGCCCTCCTCTGCTTCCATTTGTGGGCCTGGGATATTTTAGATTTACCTAAGAGCTGGTGCAGACAGGTTTAAGTGTTCAACAGTACCCCTGACAGTGCAGCACACCCTCAGAATTGTCAACCATTCTTTTCTGTTCAAAATTCTCAATTCTCCACGATCATTTGATGGAGAGGTTAGAGTGCAAGCTCAGAGGTCAGGGAGTGAACGTACCCAGTCAGGGGGTAGTTATAGTGTTAAGGTTGACTCCCTCCATCAGACTGTGGATAACACCTCAGGGTCACAGAGTCAGGTACAGGACAATGACCCCATGAGCCACACACACACAAATGCAGACAGTCAAGAGTAACTCACCAATCCTGTCAGTTCTTACAGCCTGAGATCCTGCAGGGGATCCAGCACAGGGACTTCTAACCCAATCCTCTACCTGTTCCAGGCTCCTCTCTGCATTATGGCAGCAGACACACTTTGGATTAATCTTGCCTCTCTCTCTCCCTCTCTCCCTGTTCAAGTCAGAGGTATTGAGTTAAAACTATAAGTGAAAGGCAACATCAGTGAAAAGGTACAATTCTAAAGGGGGTGCAGGAACAAGAGAAATTTGGGCCTACCTGTGTACAAATCTTTGAAGCCGACAACAAATTGAACTGGCTGTTAACAAAAATATTCTTTTGGAGGTACCAAAGCAAGGAAGTTGTCTGTCACTGGTTAGGTTTCTCTGGTGTATTGTATTGAATTCTGGGCATCACATTTGAGGTGGGATATCAAGACTGTGGAGAAGTTGTGAGAAGACTGACTTCTGATACTTGGACAAGCTGACACCGTTCTCCATCCAGCACAGAAGCTTACAGGAGATCGAATGTTCGGTGTAAGGTAATTTGGAAGAAACTGTTAGTTGTGGCAGGATTAAAAACAAAAAATGCTGGAAATCACAGCAGGTCAGGCAGCGTCCATGGAA
The DNA here is from genome assembly GCF_021869965.1 of Rhincodon typus. Classification (NCBI taxonomy): domain Eukaryota; kingdom Metazoa; phylum Chordata; class Chondrichthyes; order Orectolobiformes; family Rhincodontidae; genus Rhincodon; species Rhincodon typus. The sequence goes on along the minus strand of NC_063371.1, from coordinate 16,060,987 downwards.
AGACAGCAAGCTAACGTCTCGAGTCTAGATGACTCTTTATCAGAGCTGGCAGGTGTTTTATTTTTAACCAGATATGGAGGGGAGACGGGAAGAATATATTTTTAAAAATGCAGTGAGTCCATAGAATCATAGAGTCCTACAGCACGGAGATAGGCCCTTTGGCCCAAACTGGTCCGTGCTGACCAAAATAGTTGTTTTTTTTTTGCTACACACTACTTGAAAAGGTAGTGGAAACAGGTTCAACAATTGATTTAGATGGTGGGACGGTGCTAATGGCCTGGACCAATAATTTCCAAGGACAATGTTAATGTTAATGTTGTGGGACACAGGTTCAAATGGCAGCACTGCAGAGATTAGTATAACGGGGATTGAAAACTTCAACATCCTCCTCCCTCAGGACACTCTTTAAAGCAGCCCATTCTAAGCAACCTCTCACTAGATCCCCTGATCTCTCCTTCTATGAATCTGTTGGACTTTGATGGATCATATCATACTGGGAGGAACGTTGAGCTGGGTCACTCTGTGAAAAGGAGCTTTGGGAGGTAAATGCAAGTTTCTGCATGCTACGTGCTGAGGCAGTGAGCCTATATAGAGTGGGCATTTCCAATAACTTACACCTGAAAGGAAAGACTTTCTGAATCTGGATATCTTTTGTTTTATTGGAAAGAATAGGGTTATACAAATATATGATGAATACAGAGCGACACAGATGAAAGACCGAGTTAAGCACATTCCTGGAGTTACGAGGCTCTAGCAGTCAATTCTGCAAGTCAGCCACAGCACAGAGCTCACGAACCAGCTCAGACACAGTCAGAGACAGACTAAAAGCTCAGCAGCCAGACCCCTTCCAAAGACTACAGCCTGGAACTTTTCCCACACGGACGGCCAGCTGCTCCTATGGCCTGGGATCATCCTGTGCCAGTGTTCCAGCAGTGTCTGCTCAGCATTTTGCTGTTTGAATCTGCATGGTCACTCAATGACTTCTCTCGGTCCCTATCAGCCTGACTGTGTCATCCCTTTCTAAAGAGCCCACAGCCTGGGCTGACCTCAGCTTCCCAAGTCTGGACTCACACAGTCTAGACTTTCATGGTCTGGGTCTCTCACGGCCTGGGGCTCTCACGGCCTGGGGCTCTCTGTCTGGACTCAGGTAAGGTCTGCTCTGTGGCTGTTCAGAACGTCCTCCATCCAAAATCAGCATGGTTTCTAACCTTTGCTGAAGGTCCAGGAGAACCGGATGGAGTTGACTGGACGTGTGCTGTACCAGAGTATTGACTCTGATGGGTAACAGTCTCACTGCGTGAGGGGATCCCCATGTAACCATCCATTCCCATTATGGATGATCCCAGGGTGAGCAACGGAAGGGTGATCCTGCACACTGGACACTCTGCAGCACCCTGTTCGCAGCACAGTTACTCCAGCTGGCAGAGGTGTAGTTCTTTCTGAATCACTGCACCACTCCCCGACTCTCCACCCTGGTCCTGAGCCCCACTTCCAATCGGATCTGGGAGGTCCCACCAGTTGATCCAGCTCCTTTTAGATCTGGTTCCGGTTCGGGTCCACACTGAGGCATAAGGAGCAGTTGGACGACAGTTTCAAGTCTCAGCGGGCTGATTACCTGATCTAAAAGCGACAAACACAGAGAGAGAGAGAGAGAGAGAACGCAAGAGATAGACAGACAGAGAGAGAGAGACAGAGAGAAAGAGAAAGAGAGTGAGAGAGAGTAAGAAGCAGTGAGACAGAAAGAGAAAGAGACACATGGACAGAGAAAGAGAGCGAGAGAGAGACAGAGAGGGTGAGGGAGAGAGAAACTGAGAGAAACAGAAAGAGGAGTAGGGGAGATAGAGAAAGGTGAGATAGAGAGAGAAAGGTGGGAGAGGGAGAGAGACACAGACAGACAGAGAGAAAGGGAGGGAGAGACAGAGATACAGACAGAAAGAGACAGAGTGTGGGAGAGAGACAGAGAAGGAGAGAGAGAGACAGACAGAGAAAGAGGAAAAGGAAGAGAGACAGAAAGCTAAAGGGAGAGAGACTGACAGAGGAAGTGACACAGCAAGGAAAGACAGAGTGAGAATGAAGGAAAGACAAAGAGGGAGAGAGAGAGTGTATTCAGGCCTGGATGACTGTAATGAAGATTCTGTTGTTGATGAGGAAGATTATGCTGGTCGCACATAGTTCCCAGGGAATGTTCCGAAGTTGTTGGTCCGACGAGATGTACCTGCAAGGGAGAGACGGAATGGCCAAGTGAATGGCCTGAATCTGCTGTGGTACCGGGCTCAATAAACTCGGAATGTTGATATGTGGGAGCACAGAACTTACCTACAAACCAGCCATCATCGCATTTCTCCATCACATCGACAAGGTCACCTTCCATCAGTTCCAGCTCGTCGGCATTCACTGGATGGTAGTTATACAGTGCCCGGTACCTGTAACACAGAGACAATTCAGTCACACCATATCAGCTCAGCACCTCTTCTCCCAGAGAAATCCCATGCCCATCTCCTCCATCCTCAGAGAACTGTCACTCCATCAACACCTTCAGGAACAGCCCATCTATATAACCCCTGCTAACAGACCCACTCTCGGAATGAGATCCGGCCCCTCCACCCAGACACAGTGGGATCGGATTTTCATCCCCATCAACACCTCGACCACTGATGCAGACCTTCCCAGGTATGATACCCTTGTGATTCCCTCCGATGCCATCTGATCCCATTCCCCAAAGGCGGAGTGAACGGGTTAGGGTTACTCACGGACTCCAGCTTTCACCAATCCCAGTTCCGGTATTTCCCATCTGGTATCCTACAACCTTCGTGGGAATTCTGTGAGACTGCAGTCTGGGGTCAGCAGGCACCTGAAATGGTCCAATCAGCAGAGGAAAAAGAGTTGAATTTGAGTAGCAGTAGGGTTAATGGTGTCCTGACTCCACCTGGGTGCCTGTGGGGGAATAGGGCACAAGAGCATTTGTACCCAACTAGGGACAAATCAGTCATGGCACAGAGACTCCCCGTCGAACCATGTGCTGCCACCCTGAGCTATCCTTCAGCAGTCTGACCCCCTGCTCTGGAAATGACAGTGAAGTTTACCAGGGTGTCACACAGAGACTGGTCCCTGCAAAATGCTGAAAAGGGACGGATTGGAAGGTGTGTTTGATGGTGTCATCTTGCTGGAGTGGCAGAAATGGCAGAAGGTGACCCTCTGATTGTGGAGACTGGCAGTGAGGGAAGGAGGGGAAAGAGTGAGGGCAGAAGTGTGGAAAATTGTTGAGACATGGTTGAGGGCCCTATCAGTTGTGGCGGGCGGGAATCCTTGGCTGAGAGAAAAGAAAGACATGTTGGAAATGCCCTTGTGGAAGCAGGCATCATTGGAACAGACAGAGACAGAGGGACAGAGAACCTGGGTGAATGGAATAGTATCCTTACAGGAAACAGTGTGTGAGGCAGGATATTCAATGTACATTGCAGGTCAGTGGGTTTCTAGTCAATATTAGTGGCCAGTCTATCTCCAGAAACAGACAAGTCAAGGAAAGGACAAGTCAAAGACAAACCAGGTCAATCTGAGCGAAGGAAGTAAATTGGAAGCAAAAACTGATTACTTTTTTTCCAATTCCAGATGAGAGCAGGAAGCAGCAATGATGACGTCATTGAAATACCAGAGAAAGAGTTGGGATGGGGGCTCGAGTAAGACTGGAACAAGGAACGTTCCACATACCCCACAAAGAGACAGGTATAACTGGGAGCCATGTGGGTACCCATGGCAGTACCTTCAACTCTGAGAGAAGTCAGATCAGGAAAAGGAGAAGTTGTTTAGAATGAGAACAAGCTCGGCCAGGTGAAGGAGGGTGGTGCTGGATAGAGACTCTTCAGCTTCTTTTGGAAGAAGTGGAGAACCTTCAGGCCATCCTGATAGAGGGTCGTGGGGGGGGCGCGAGGTGGTTGGGGGCAGGGGGGGGGAGGCGAGGAGCGGGGATTGCAGAGGACGTGGCTAGGATCAGTAAACTAGAAATTGTGGAACCGCCACAAGTGTCAGAAAAATCACAGACAAAATTGGGGAGAGACTGGATAAGGAGGGAAAAGTCAAGATGAGAAAAGCAGCTCAGTGGGGGCAGGAACAGGCTGAAAGGATTCAGCAAGGGCAGTCCAGTTTGTAGATTTTGGAAATAAGATGGTAAAAGTTTGTCAGTCCAGCTTTCTCCCCTGGAAGAAACATGTTTGTCCCCTCTGTGAAATGGAAAATTATTTGGAAGCTCCTTCAACTACAACTGTGGCTTTTCATGGAACATTCCAGAGTGGATTCAACTCCATTTTGTACATTTCTTCTCAGGACATGGGTCTTGCTGCCCAGCTGAACATCTAGAATTGTCCCGAGAAGGTGCATTGGGTGTTATTGTGAATTCATCAACTTTTCTTCTATGGCACATGGGCAAGCAATCGCCTGATTTAATTATTTTTATCAATGTTTTCAAATCCCGTCTACAGCCTTGTCCCTCCCTGTCCCGGTCATCTCCTCCTGCACAACAAGCACTCCTCGAACACTGGCTTCTGGTGCAATCCTAAGCTGAATCACACCACCATTGCTCGCTGTGCCTTCAGTTCCCTCAGCTTCAAGCTCTGGGATTCTCTCCCTGCACTTCTCTACCTTGCTTTCTGCCTTTAAGACACTCCTTAAAACTGACCCCTTTGAATGAGGGTTTAGTCATCTGTCCCTCATATCGCCTTGAATGGCTAAAATTTGTATTTTGTTTTAGAATGCTCCTTGGGACATCTTGCAACATGAAGGCTTTATATCAATTGTGATTAAGATCCATAAATATATGGAAATTTGGGTTCTAAAGTGGAGAAATGATGTGTAGCTTTAAGTTTGACTTGTATGTCTATATTGCGTGTATTAAGAAGCCATTAAGTAGCCATGGTTTCATTTTATATTTGTTATGTGATGTCTGAAGTTTGTGGATATATACATTTTTGTGAGGGTTTACAGCCTGGGTTAGAGCCTGAGGTGAGTAGTTCAGTGTATGAGAGAATAAGAAGGTCAAGATAAACAATCTGCTCTTATCCAGTGACAAGAGCCCAGCATCAAAGACAGACAGAACAATTCTGGTCAAGCAGTGTGAGGAGGTTCAGTCAAAGCAAAAAGTTGGTTTTAGTTCAGCTGTCTCCATCAAGGTCAGGGGGTGGCATAAACTCCTGAGAGTTTTAAGAGAAAACAGTCCAGAAATTGAAAACTGCTGAAGCTGAGGGTATGAAAAGCCTGTGTGTTTGCTCTGAATGTGCATAGAAGACAGTAAGAAGAAAGTTCTGGAACAAGGAATATTAAAGTGAAGAAAGGATAACACTACGCCAAGGTTTGGGTATTCTGTAAGATAGCTGTTCACTGTAAAAGTGTTGAAAAATTATTTATAACAAGACATTTCAAACAGTTCTTGTATTATGTAATTTAGTTGGTGTTTTCTTTTACTTTTTCATGTAATCAACTTTACGTTTTTTTTGTTAAGGTACATTGGCAGCCTCTTGTGAAGACATTCAGTGACTGTAAACAAAAAGCAGAAGTAAAACTTATCAAACCAGATCTCACTCTGGGATCTAATTTATCCAACATTACAGAGACTAGGATGATAACACAACTCAAGTTGTTGCATTTCCTCACCTGGGCGGGAAGCACCGGTTGCTGGGTAGAGGATGCGGTTGCCATGGTTCCTGAGCCTACTGCCAGCTGACGAGGTGGTGACTGGAGCTGCCAGGAGAGAAGGTCAACACTTCCATGCTGACTGGTCGACAAACCTGGCGCTGCGTGCTGATTGGTGTTCGATGCTACAACTGCCTGCTGTCTGGTGGTTGGCATTGGTACAGAGTAGTGATTGGCTGGTCGTCTGGTCAATGAAGCTGTGCCCTCCATTTTTGCGGAGATGGATAAGGTGGGGGAATAATATTGGGTTGGCAGAGTTGATGAAGTATTGGGGCAATGCTGGGTTACGGGAGTGGGGGAGGTGGTGGGGTAATGCTGGGTTGGCAGAGTTAGTGAAGTGTTCAGATATTGCTGGGTTATGGGGGTGGAGGAGGTTTTCAGGTATTGCTGGGCTGGGAGGGATGGTGAGCTGTTGGGAAATGGTTGGGTTTTTGGGAGAGGGTCGGG
>NC_063371.1:16039596-16049858 GCF_021869965.1 Rhincodon typus | reverse complement strand
GATGAAGGGTCTAGGCCCGAAACGTCAGCCTTCCTGCTCCTATGATGCTGCTTGGCCTGCTGTGTTCATCCAGCTCTACACCTTGTTATCTCAGATTCTCCAGCATCTGCAGTTCCTACTATCACAGATCTTATTGGCTTAGCTTAGGTCGGTGAGCTTGTCTGGCCAAGACATGCCAAGGGTTTCGGAGACACAGAAGGTGGAAACAGCTCAGCCTTTTCTCCTACCAAACATATGGTTCCCAGGCCTCACTACTGTAGAGGAGTGAACTGAGGATAGGCATTTCGTAGACTCACAGTGTGGTGTTCTTGATCAAGTCGCTACTACTCAGCTCAGACGTAGCACTGCAGCTTTTGTGGTGCATGTGTTGATTTCAGCATCAGGTGACAGATCGCTGGGAGCTGAAGAACTGTGAAGGCACTTTGTCAGTGTTGATGTGATGGCAGGATGGACCGTGACATTGATCTTCATGATGTTGGTGGTTGAAGTAAATCCCTTTCCACATGTGAAAGAGTTTGTCCATTTGTGCTGAAAATGTTCCTCAGTGTGGGATGCGAGTGTGGGATTGTTGGTGTTAAGCAGCTCATGGATGAGAACTTGGCACAACTTTGTCCTGGTCTCAGGCGAGCACAACTTTCTGTATCATCAGGGAGATATTCTCTGTCGATGAGCTGAAGGCACATGAGAGCAGCAGAGAGAAAAATATGCCAAGGAACGTCAGTGTCAGAACATAACCCTGTTTGACTGCAACACAGACTCAAAGTTTTCCAATGTTGTCCTAGCCACCATTATCGTTACTGATACAGCAGGTCCCAGTGAGGACTCCAACAGGTTGCAAATTTTCTCCAGCTATTCAAATAGACCACCTCTGTCCACATGTTTGTGTGCCTTAGTGAGATTGATGAAGGTAATGTATCTTTGTTTCCTTTGTTCAAAACATTTCTCTAGCAGCTGTTAGACTGAGATGATCATGTCAATCGTAGAGCTTCTCATTCTGAAACCACACTTGGGATTTGGGTTAGATGTGCCCAGCCAGGAACTGCAGTCTGACAAAAATAATGTGAGCAAGTACTTTTTCCATGATGTGCAGCAACAGGGAGATCAGTTGATAGTTGTTGCAATCACTATGGTCACCACTAGGGTCACAAACTTTTCATCACATATTCCTTAGGACACTGCCCTCTCCCTCCAGCTCAGGCCCGGAAGTTTGTGCAGATATTGCTAGATTGCTGGCTTCCCTTCTCCATGAGCTGTGATGGTGTAGCACCAGCTGCTCCACTGTAGCTTTGATATCCATCATGACCAGCAGACTCTCTGTGATGTCTATACAATTCTCTCCATGATAGTGTTCTCACTATCGTATAATGAGGGTAGTGTTGGACTCTAGTTTAGAAACCTTGTACAGGCTGGGTCAGTAAGACAATGCAGGCATTGGGAATGTTGTCAAAAATCTGGCGAAGTGCAGAAAATGCACGTCTGCTACAACACTCACTGAACCTGAAATGGCTCAACTGTAACTTCCCGCTGCCTGAATTAATCCCTCTGCAAATCTCCACATTCCCACAAGATGGTGCTGACACACAGGCCAGGGAAGCCTAAGGGTGAAGAAGAGAGTGAAAGTGTGAGGCAAAGACAGAGAGACAGAGAGATAGAAACAGAGATATTATATAAGAAATCTGGAATGATACAGCGCGAGAGGAGGACATTCATCCCATCATTCTTGTGCAAGCTCTGCTGTCTGTCCCCATGACCCATTTTCCTATGGACACTGATATTGTCACTATCATGTCCCTAACAATCTGGATTTACTCATGTACTTTTGTTAAATTGAAGCTTTTCAAACACACACCTTGCGAAAGGAGAGCTCCACACTCAAATTGCCTTTGAAGTTGAATATAGCAACAGCTTCTCCATACTCCAGGATTTGGATGGGCGGGCTCTTAATTGGTGTTGGTCTCTCAGTGTCAGGAATAAACTGAAAGAGGAGAGCAAGAGATGGAAACCAGTCAGTTGATGGTGGAGAATTGAGTCGATATGGGGAAAAGGCAGGAGATAGGCTGTCACTAACGATGGGCCGAATGCATGGGCCGATGTAACAATTCTGTGATTGTATGACCCCTTTGAGTGTGGGATCACAGTGAAATTTCACAGCTCCCTCATTGCTTGATACCGTACTGTTAGGGTAGGTGATCGCTGGACTACTAATCCAGACATCCAGATAATGTTCTGGGGACCTGGGTTGAAATAATCCAATACAAATCTGGAATTAGGAGTTTGATGATGACCATGAAATTGTTGATTGTTCGAAAAGTCCATGTGGTTCTATAATATCCTTTAGGAAAGGAAATCTGCCACCTTTACGTGGTCTGGCCTACATGTGACTCCAGATCCATAGCAATGTGGTTGACTCTTAAACTGCCCTCTGGAGAATTAGGGAAGGGCAATAAATGCTGGCCTGGCCAGCGATGCCCTCGTCCTGTGAATGAATGAGAAAATAAACACGATTCTGCTGGATCCAGAGATTCCAGTCCTCTCAGTAGGCGTGTAACTTTCTAGTGGGGAGCACGGGAAAAGGAGTAGGCCACTCAGCCCTTTGAGACAGCCTGGCGGAGTTCTCTGTCCTGGGAGCAAGGAACTGGTCACCTTGTGGAACTTGCAGTCCACCCTGAAATGGGTTAGTTTTCATCCAGAGGGATTCTCCTTGTGTGAGAGAGGATGATGAGCAGGTTGAAAATCAGGCCGGAACATCCTACCTCAACATAAGATGTTGGGAAGATCCCGAGCCTCCCATGGTGCTCCCCTTTCAGCCAGTTATGGTCGAGCACTTTGTGGATGTAAACAACATCTCCCTTCTGAAGAGTAAGTTCCCTGGAGAGCAAACCATATAAATCATGTCAAAGCAAATGGTTGAAGGTGACAGGATGCCCATCATTCAAAGAGAAATGACTGCAACACAAGACACCGAGCAGCCAATGTCAAGCCCTATCATGACCCAAAAAGTGTGAGAGGAACATCTCCAGAGAGTGGAATCCTCAGAAAGAGAGAATGGATTTCCTCAGGCACTTACCTCCCACTCTTCTGGCTCCTAACAATTCAGTCCGAATATAGACTTCATGTGCCATCCCAGTAACCGAAAAGCCTTCAGTTACAGACTGGCCAACCGTATCTATTCAACCACCAGCACTCAATCACTGAATCCATGTATGAGAAGGTGAGGGAGTTACTGGTTTCTCTGACTCAAGGTGCCAACACCAGCTTTAATACTGCTTTGTGCCAAATGGGCACAGCTGGTCCTGCAGAGGGACTAGTTCCAGCTTTCACTGGGTCTCGGGCCCACCTGACCTTATGGTGTTTGGTCATATCTCAGTCTCACGGGTTCTGGCATGTTCAACTTACTTTGCAGATTCAGCCTGGAAATCAAACTTGGCTCGTGCTGCCTTCATCTGTGAAAAGAAGGAGGGCAGATTAGGAGGAGGGAACAGTCTGTGGGGATTAAGTACCCAGCCTGGTTCCCAATTAAAAACAACTGATTCAATGGAATTTTTTTCTGTTCTTTATTCTTTCACAGGATTAATGTTTCACTGGCAAGGGCAGCATTTATTGTCCATCTGTAATTGTCCAGAGATCAGCTTAAGACACATTGCCATGAGTCTTGCATCACGTACAGGCCAGGGAGGGGTAAGGATGGCTGACTTCCTTCCCTTTAAGACAGTAGTGAAACAGATAGGTTCTATGACAATTGATGTAGTTCCATTGGTGATCATCATTTGCCAGATATTCAATTCAAATCTATTCACTGAATTCACAATCAAACAAACACAGAATAAAGTTCCCTCTACTCTTTTAAACTGACAGTAAAGATTCCTCTACGCTGAACCCAACAACCATTCCCAGGAAAGATAGAGCACGTTAGATATAGCATATAGCTCCCTTTACTCAGTTTAACTGAATGTGAAGTTCTCTCTAAAAAAAAGCCAAAAGAACTGCAGGTGCTGTAAATCAGGAACAAAAACAAAGTTGCTAGAAAAGCTCGGCAGGTCTGGCAGCATCTGTGAAGGAAAAAATGTTAACTCTGTTTTTTCTTTTACAGATGCTGCCAGACCTGCTGAGCTTTTCCAGCAACTTTGTTTTTATTCCTGAAGTTCTCTCTACTCTCTTAGAGATCTCTGTATGCTGTCTGCAACAAACATATCCAGAACAGGGTTGGATCCAGAATAAAGCTTCCTCTACACTGTTCTGTTCTTTGAAAGAGTGCTTGGGATTTTTTTTAACCACCTTAGAATTGTTGATTCAAAAAGCAGGATTGTAGGTAGTGCAGCACTCTCTCAGTCTTGGTCTATTGTTGAGTGGTATAGTCTGGTCTATAGGCTGCAGGGGGGATTGAATCTTCTGATTTGGAAATACTGTCTTCTGCTGCCAGTTTGTTTCCTGTGTGTGACCTTCCACGTTTTCGGAAGGATGTACACCTGTCCAGTTCATAGGGAATATTGTTTGTCAGTTTATTTCCCTGAAGGGCTCTGGGGAAGGTTTCACGGCTGTTCAACCAATCCCAGTGACACAGGACCAAAGTTCACCTTCCTGACTGGCTGTACCTGGAGCTAACAATTGTCACTGATCAATGAGATCTGAGGACTGTTACTGCTGCCCAGCCTGGTCTTTGAGCTTACCTTCCTCATTTCAGAGGTGTGTGGCCGATCTGACAAGTTGTCCTGTCTCCCATCAGGACTGTTCCCGTTATTCACACAGCTCCGAGCACCTACAAAGAAAGAAAAAGGAAAGGCTAACATTTCTATAGCACCTTTCACCATCGCAGATGTGGAGCCATGGTTGTCACATCTGAAACAGGAGATGCTTTATCAGGTGCCCTCAGAGATGGCATCCCTAACAGTGCAGTACTCTTACAGAATTACACAGGGACTGTCAGTCCGCACTGTGTACCCTGGGGGCTAATACTTACCTCTCAACAATGGGACTAAAAAGGGTTATCTGGTTCTTGTTCTATAATTGGATGGATATGAGAGGGTTAATCTGAGCTCAGCTATAGCTCTGCCGACTCTGAAACGTAACACAACCAAGAGGTGCAGTGCTAGGCAGGTTGGGCAAATAGCAAATGGAGTCTGGCCTGGTCTCCTCGTAGAGATTCACACATCTTATTTAACTCTTGTTAATTGTTGATCATGTCCCAGAGTTAATGTAACCAGTGTATAATTACTGCGATCGTATAAAGTGCATGCTGTTATCTAAGAGAAGGGCCACATCTTACTGAGGCTTGTTTGTGGTCCATCCTTCACCATAGACTACTCAAAAGCTCCTCACAACAAGAACCGGATTAATGGCAGCATTCTCCCCCATTCGGCAGTGGTCAGTGCCCATCTTCCTCATCACTGTTCGAACACTGATCCCACTGCTGTTTGTGGGTGAACCTACAGCTCTGCTTCATACATAACCAGGCTTTAAACACGAGTAAGAACCGAGAGAACTGCCAATGCTGTAAATCAGAAACAGAAACAGAAGTTGCTGGAAAAGATTTGTGAAGAGAAAATCAGAGTTAACCTTTTGAGTCCGGTGACTGGAAGGGTCACCGGACCCGAAAAGTTAACTCTGATGTGTCTTCACAGCGCTGCCACGCCTGTTGAGCGTTTCTGGCAACTTCTGTTTAAACACGAGTAAATTGGCTGCACGGTGCTTTGGGGCATCTTGGCTGTGTGATTGGCGCTATGGAAATGCAACTCCTTTCTCCTTACCTCCCGAGGGTGCTGGGTGATCTCTGGTGCCAGTGTCTGCATGGAGGCTCCTGTTGCCAGGCAACTCACTGCGTTGACCGCTGGGTTGGAGATTTACAGGTGACTGTGCCCATCCAGGAGGTGAGCTCATTTCACTGGAGCAAAAGAAAAAGAGAAAAGTGTGAAGTGTGTTCCAGTTCACTCAGGGTGAAAATTCAGGGTGAAAACTCCACCTCCTGCCAGCCTGGAAATCCACTCTTCAACCCTACATCCAAAGAATGAGCCTGGACTCAAGGCGTCTGATCAAACTGTGACAAACCGAACAAAACATTGCCCCAAACTCCACTGACAAATTATTTTCAGAAACTAAAATGACCCGATACCAAACAAACAGGAGTCAGAAAGTGCACTACAACATGAGGAAAAGTGTGAAAACAGAGAGAGAACAATGTGTCCTTGAAACAGAGCGTTGGAAATATCCAGTAGGTCAGACAATGTCTGTGGAGCGGGAGACAAAGTTAATGATTCCAGTTGTATAGGACTCCACCTTCCGAACATTTTGTCCTTGCTCAGGCTGGGAACTATCATTGTGCATGAGCAAAATGTCCTCATAAATAAATTCAACATCCGCTTACAGAATGGAGCTGAAACTTGTACACAGCCTCCAACTGTGATCTCAATGTAGAGGCTTTGCAGAGATTTAGCACTTTATGTCCACTTTGAAATTCTTGCCTCTGGCTAGAAATCTATGACCAGACCAGCTCTTTGCCTGGAGGAGCTACTCCTTGTGAAACCCCAAATCCCTCTGCTCCTGCACAGCTCACAGACTGACAGAATAACACCAGTATCATCAGTTGCTGGAATGAGTTTATTCCTCAGAGCTGAACATTGTCAGGCCACTCTTGTTTCTAAAGAGCTATTCATTAGTAAGCCTTAGCCAACCTATTCTGTATATTAATCACGCTGTCCTACACAGCAACAACTATCTCCTGCATATTAATGAACTTCTCCTACATACTAATAAGTCTGTCTGCATTCCACTGTCTGACCTGCATGTTTCTGACTAAATTACGCACAAATCTCTCTTTCTCCGACTTGATCGCTGACTCTCTCTCTCTCTCAGTCTGTCCCTCTCTCTCCCACTCTCTGCCTGTTCAGTAACAGTTTGCATTCATCACTGTTTCTGAAATGGGTGGGTACTGATTCAAAAACAGCACCCCACCCCCCCCACCATTGAATTCAGTTTCACCCACTGCAACAGAACCTCTAACAACAGATGACAACAGGCATCAAGGAGCTAGGGTAGTCAAAAAGGCCATCTCTGGGAGAAAAACTATCTTTAGGCTACAGAAGGAAGTCTAATGGGAAGAAGGATCAGACAGAAAACGTGTTTCCTTCAAAAGATGCAAACTACAGGGTTAATTTTATGTAGGTACTGTGTCTTCCTTGCTTAACCTTAATTACCCACCACATTTGGAATGATCTGATGCCAGTGGAGAATATTATCCCGGGTTCTTGGTCTTTGGGCCATCTGTATATTCAAATCTCATGTCACACCAGGGAGGCGCAGTCAGGACAATCAATTTCATCCCAGCTCAATACTGGTGAGTCCTAGGCCCTCAATCCAATAAATTGAATCTCCAATCTGGTCGATTGAGAATCAGTACAAGTAATCAGGAAACGATTGCAGTCTCATAATAAACAAACCACTCAATGGCTACAATTGTGACATCTGCTCAGAATGAGCCTATTTGTGATAGCAGTCCTACACCCAATGTGGATTAACTGCCCCAACATGACACAGGGTAAGATAAAGCTGATTAAAAGACTCCCAACAGCACTATCTCAATGTACAGGATAATCTTATGTCACACCTTTGTATTAGACGGTATAATATCATACAGATGGCCTTGTCAGTGATGCTCAGGTGAAAGAATGAGAAAAGGCCGTCTGTTCTGGTCCTATCCTGGAAAAGCTGAATGATGTATGAAAACCTGATACAGTTATACAGCACAGCAGCAGAAGCTGAGCCTTAGGGCTAGAGTCAAAGAATGACAACATGAGCTTTGAGTGAACCTCACTGAGGTTTCAGGACATGGCTGGGGACAAGATCACACTGTCGTGGGGGAACAGGCTGTAAGGAACTTGCTCTATCTCCTCAGCACACAGACGTTGCTGGTCTTCCTCCTGGATACATGGTGGAATTTCACACTCTGCTCCACCAGACATAATTCACTGTAAACACACTTCCAGGGTCACACTGTTGAATATTAACACAGGACAATGGAGGAAGCGCTTCCTGATGCAATACCTGCTGCTGATAAGTGCAGCCAGTCTTCACTCACTCTCACCATGTACCTTGGACCTGAGGGATATATCTACCCTCACTGTGCCCTCATGAACATCTGACTGGCAGCTTCCAAAACAGCCAGGAGGGAGACAAACCGTAGACTTCGAGATGTTTCTAGCTCAACACACTATCCATTTAGCAGCAGGATTATGTCTGCACTGAAACCCTGCAAAGGTGTCTGTACAGTAGGTTACTTTTAAAACTGAGGGGCGACTGGGCAATTTGGATGTGACGTAACTCGAGAAAACCAGAGCTTGTCTGGACATCTTCACACAACTGTTTGCAACGCTATAAGAAACAGCAGTCTGAGGAAGCCATTCAGCCCATTAATCCTGCTCTCCCATTCATTATGATCGTAGGAACAAAAGTTGGCCATTCAGTTCTTCCAGCCTGTTCCAGCATCAATAGGATCATATCTGATCTGTGGCCTGACTCCATACACCTGCTTTTGGCCTATATCCCTTAATACCTTTGCTTAACAGAAATTTATCTGTCTCAGATTTAAAATTAACAACTGACTCAGCATCGACTGCCATTTGTGAAACAGTTCCAAACATCTACCATGCTTTGTGTGTCAAAGTGCTTCCTAATGTCTCTCCTGAACACTCCTACCCTAATTCTCAGACTATGCCCCTAGCTCTAGAATCCCTAACCAATGGAAATAATTTATTTTTATTTGGTCTGTCTTTTCCTGTTAATATCTTGAAGACTTCGATCAGATCACCCTTTAACCTTCTAAACTCCAGAGAAAACAGGTCTAATTTGTACATACTCTCCTTATAATATAACCCTTGAAGTCCAGGTATCATTCTTGTAAACCTACATTGTACTCCCTCCAAGGCCAATAGATCCTCCCTAAGGTGTGTGGTGCCCAGATCTGCCCACAGCGCTCCAAGTCGGATCTAACCAAGCTTTTGTGTAGCTACAGTTTAACTTTCTGCGTCCTTATACTCCAGTTCTTTTGATATAAAGGCCAACATTCCATAAGCTCTTCTGATTATTTCCTAGAACTGCTCATGGCATTTTAAAGATCAATGCACCTGAACCCCCAAGTTCCATCGAGGCGTACAGTCATACAGCATAGAAACAGATCCTTCACTCCAACTAGTCCACACCGACCATGTTCCCAAACCAAACTAGTCCCACTTGCCTGCATTAGGCCCATATCTCACCAAACCTTTCATATTCATGTACTTATCTCTGGACATCCATTGTATATAACTTCATACCTGCTTTAAAGCAACCTGACCTATCCTTCTACTGTCCAAAATGGATAACCATACACTTTCTTACATTAAAATCCATCAGCCAGTTTTGCCCGTTTATTCAGTCGATCACTATCCCTTTGTTATTTTATGTGGTCATTTACACTGTCTACAGCCTTATGACTGATCTGCTGATTCTCTTAAACCCACATCCCAGCCTGGGTCTACCACTGTGACCATTTTTTAAATTAAGAATCTGTCCAATTCAACCTTGCATATACTGTAAGGCCCATCGTTCTCTGGGAAAGGGAATCCCAAACCTGAGAGAGAGAAATAAAAACCTCCTCATCTCATTCTTTAATGGGAGACCTTTCACTCTCAACTTTTCCTCTGGTTGCAGAAAAAATCCTCCCATGTCTCCTCTGCTGGCCCCGTCACAATCTGATATATTTCCTAACATCTTTAAACTCCACTGAATGTATAGCCAACATGTTGAAATGTTCTCCAAAGAGGCCAACAATCAGCCGAGTGAATCTTCTCTGAACTGCTCTGTTCATTCCCCTCACTGCGATATACTGCAATATACCTCACACCTCTCACTGTAATACTGCGACATACCTCACATCCCTCACTATAACACTCTGATATACCTCACACCCCTCACTGTAATACTGCAATATATGTCACACCTCTCACTGTAATACTGTGATATACCTCACACCCCTCATTGTAACTCACTGATATACCCCCCACCCCCCACTGTAACACTGATATACCTCACACCCCTCACTGTAATACTGCGATATACCTCATACTCCTTACTGTAACACTGCGATATACCTCACACCCATCACTGTAATACTGCGATATACCTCACACCCCTCTCTGTAATACTGCGATGTATCTCACACTTTTCACTGTAATACTGCGATATACTTCACACCCCTCACTGTAATACTGCGATATACCTCACACCCCTCACTG
>NC_063371.1:16038953-16039586 GCF_021869965.1 Rhincodon typus | reverse complement strand
CCCCTGACTGTAATACTGCGATATACCTCACACCCCTCACTGTA
Source organism: Rhincodon typus (assembly GCF_021869965.1). Lineage (NCBI taxonomy): Eukaryota > Metazoa > Chordata > Chondrichthyes > Orectolobiformes > Rhincodontidae > Rhincodon > Rhincodon typus. Next base: position 16,039,542 of record NC_063371.1, on the reverse strand, counting down.
ATAGTGTGATATACCCCACACCCCTCATTATAACTCACTGATATACCCCACACCCCTCACTGTAACACACTGATATACCCCACACCCCTCACCGTAACACGCTGATATACCCCACACCCCTCACCGTAACACACTGATATACCCCACACCCCTCACCGTAACTCACTGATATACCCCACACCCCTCACTGTAACACACTGATATACCCCACACCCCTCACTGTAACACACTGATATAGCCCACACGCCTCACTGTAACACCCTGATATACCCCACACCCCTCACTGTAACACTCTGATATACCTCACACTCCTCATTGTAACACTGCGATATACCTCACACCTCTCACTGTAATACTGCGATATACCTCACACCCTTCACTGTAACACTGCGACAGACTTCACACCCCTCACTGTAATACTGCAATATACCTCACACCTCTCACTGTAATACTGTGATATACCCCACACTCCTCATTATAACTTACTGATATACCCCACACCCCTCACTGTAACACACCGATATACCCCACACCCCTCACCGTAACACACTGATATACCCCACACCCCTCACCGTAACACACTGATATA
>NC_063371.1:16034212-16038943 GCF_021869965.1 Rhincodon typus | reverse complement strand
ACACACTGATATACCCCACACCCCTCACTGTAACACACTGATATACCCCACACCCCTCACTGTGACATACACTCAGGTTAAAGCAGGTACATAGTGTTATACAGTCTTTCTATTGACTTGTTTGAAAATAGGACGGACTGTGTTTCTGGTAAACGCAGAAGGCACCTTAATTTCAGGAAGTGGCTGGAAGAATTCCACCAAAATGCTGTCAATTAGCAGTGTTCCCAGGTGAAACGTGACCTTATTTCCGGCCTTTCCCTGCCCCTGTCTGTGTCCGTATCTGTACTCACCTGACACTTGTACACTGCCCCTGCAGCTGCTGCCTTCCTGCGTTTTCCTGAAAAAGAGCAGACGGAGAAGTGTTGAAAGACCGAAGTCCGGAACCCAGAAGGAGACAGAGTGGAATGATTGGAATGGGGAATTCTTGGAAGCTGTCAGTTACTAACAGTTAGTCAACAAGTCAACACTGGGTCCTAAACTCCACCTGATATCATCCCTGGGTAATAAAGAAGCTGCCAGCACATCTCTATCTCACCCTGTGCTGTCCCTGTCCTGGCAGTGTTTGACCGGGTGAGCAATACCTTGCCACTGAAGTTAGTGAGAATGGTTGTGCTGCTGTTGTACGGTGCGTAGGGGGACGGGCATGTGTTGGCAGAGATAGTGTGTGGGGCTCCAAATGCTGAAGGGACACGGTGAGATTCAACACTCATTTCTGCCCCATTCACTGAAGGAATAAAGCTGTTTTCACGTGGCGCTTCCAAAGTAATAAAGATTCCCACCAAACCTCTAAAGGTCTTCACAGGAATAATACCAGGCAAGAATTGACATTGAGCCAGAGAGATAGGGCAGGTGACCATGGTTCGAGATGTGGGTTTTCTGCTGTGCCCACAAGAGAGGAGAGTAAAGAGAGGTGGCTGGAGGCATACTCTTGTCTCAGGGAGTAAAGATCTGAAAGGATTAATACTGAGAAGTGCCTGAAGCACCACCCAGTAAGGTGGGATTGACTAGTGAGCAGAGCAGCTTCTGCTCTGGAAAGAGTGAGAGGGAACAGCTCTGTACCAATCCCCGACCTGTCAATGGAACTGCTGCTATGGAGGCCTCTTCTTAATGACAAGGACCTGCTATCATGAGAAACGGTACAGGAAAAAAAAATTACAAGAATGTTGCCAGGCCTGGAAGGTTTGAGTTCTAACAAGAGGCTGGCTAGGCTGGGACATTTTTCCTGGGAGCGTCAGAAGCTGAAGGGTGACCTTATAGAGGTTTAAAGAATCATGAGGAGCGTAGATAAAATGAACAGCCAAGGTCTTTTTCCAAGGGTAGGGGAGTCCAAAAATAGACAGCATAGGCTTAAAGTGAAAGGGGCAAGATTTAAAAGGGACATGACGGGCAACTTTTCCACACAGAGGGTGGTGCGTGGATGGAATGAGCTGCCAGAGGAAATGGCGGAGGCAATTACAATTACAACATTTAAAATACTTCAGCTCTGATGAGGAGTCATCCAGATTTGAAACATTAGCTTGCTCTCCCTCCACTGTGATCTCCAGCTTTTGTTATTTTCAATACAACATTTAAAATACATTTGGATAGGTACATGAATAGGAAAGGTTTAGAGGGATATGGGCCAAATGCAGGTAAATGGGACTAGTTCAGTTCAGGATAACTGGTCAGCACGGTCGTGTTGGACCGAAGAGTCTGTTTCTGTGCTGCCTGACTCTATGATACGATGGTCTCACTAGAGCACACTGCACCAAGCAGGTCAGAGAGATCCGATGCTGAGACAGGGTCTGCCCCGCAGTGAGGGCTAGACTGCTATAACTGCACATTCAACACGTGTGCCAATGTCCAGTAAACTACCAAGGATTCACATCAGAAAAGCTTCAATCCAATGAGTTCTGAGATCATGATAAAACCCTGGATTTTGAAGCTGGGAAACCATGCAGTGATTTGAAGACTGGGATGAGAGTGCTGGTTCACAGCACAGAGCCTGTGTCAGTCAGTGGGCGCAGAGAGTGAGCGCTGACCCAGTGGTCAGTGTGAGAGAGGGTCCTGGCAGGATGCTTCAGTATGAGCTGACGTTTCTGCAGGGACAATGACCAGATACCAGCAAGGACTGTTTTGTGAGACAGGAAGTGGATGAGCTGAAAGCGTGTTCAGGATCGAACGGTAAGTGGCCTGCAGTCTCAGGGATGAATGAGGGAGATCTGTACCTGGTTCTTCCCGTCTCTCTTCGCCAGCTGCAGCTTTAGGTTCTGGAGATCAGAATCCAACTGAGCTTCCAACTGGCTCAGCTCTTTCTCGAGTGAAACCTGTAACAATAAACAGAGAAGACCCAGAGGACAGGTATCGTGAGACTGGTCGGCAAAGGCTCATTCCCCGACACTAAGTCACAATGTACCTTAAGGTGTGCCTGTAGTGCACACACAGCCCTGTTTCTTTGTAACCTCACTGCCTCTCCTCTAAGTGGCTTTATGTCTGGGATTGGGTTTCTCACTCTCACTGAGATCTCCCCGACCATCTCTCTCTCCATTTATCACTGTCCTTCTTCATCTCTGTACTTCTGTTCTCTCATCTCTCTTCTTCCCATCACCTCACTCTCTCTACCAGTCTCTATCTTCCTCTTTCTCTACCTGTTTCTCTCCCTCACTCTCTTCATCTTTCTCCTTCTTTCTGTCTTCCTGCCTCTCTGTCTTTCTCTCCTTCCACTTTCCTCATTTTCTCTCTCTCTTTCCAGCTGTCTCTTCCTTCACCATCCCGGTTCTTTCATTCTCTCTGACTCTCTCCATAGGAACATCGAGCTTAGGAACAAGCCCTCAGCCCTCAAGCCTGCTCCATTCAATGAAATCATGGCTGGTCTTGTGATTACAAACTCAACATTTCTGTTTGTCCCCCAGTAAACTTGATTCCTTTGTCCACCAAACTCAGGTTTGAGTACATTAAATGATGCAGCCTCCAGAGCTCTGTGGGGAACAGCAAAACATTTCTCTCCAGAATAGAAAACAAAAAAGCATCAGTTAATTTAGATGGAGAGAGATTACAGAACCCTGTGGTACGGAGGACTCTGGGTGTCCTGATACATGACTCTCAAAATTAGGTAACACAAGTAGTGAGGAAGCAACATCAAACATTGGTGTTTATTGTAAGGGGGAGTTTTACTGCAGCTGTGTGATGCATTGGTGAGAGTACCATGTACAGCTCTGGTCTCTTTGATGGAAGAAAGAGCAAGACATTTCTCCCCAGCTCCAATGTAAAGAGAAATCCCTAATTTTCACGCTGTGTTCACTAGCTCTCGTCTCTTGCACGAGACATCATCACCGTGTGCACCTTACCTGGTTCCCTCAGGATCTTTCATCTTTCAAGAAGCTCACTTTTCATTAACTGAAACTCCAGTGGGAATAGGCCCAAGCTGCTCAAATTTCCTGTATGAGATATGCGCTTCAGCCCAAGAATGATTCGAGTCCCTGTAGTGTTCTGACCCTGAGTGCATCCTTTTATTAATTCTTCATTCAGATAAACTACTGCTTTTCTATTCTTCCTGCTCCTAACAACTTCACACTTTCCCACATTATTACTCCATCTGCCTCTTTTCTGTCCATTCACCCACCCTATCCCTTTGTAGACGCTTTAATCTTTAACACTGTACAATTTCAAGAAGGATTTGGATTACAGCACTTGGGGCGAAAGGGATCAAAGGATAAGGGAGAAAAGCAGGAACAGGCTACAGTGTTGGATGACCAGCCATGATCATTATGAATGGCAGAGCAGATTCGAGGGGCTGAATGGCCTCCTCCTGCTCCTGCTTTCTCCGTTAATCCTCATGACAACATACTTTCACACCTTTCTTTGTGCCTTTGGTAAATTAATCACTCTTTATTCAGACCCATCATCCAAATCCGTGACACTCCACCAGTTCAGGTTTGCCAACCCAAACATGACACATTCACCTTAAACCTCAGCATCCTACTTGCTAACCAATCTTCTATCCAACATGTCACCCACTTCACCATGAGCTGTTAGTTTGTTTAGGAATCTCTGACAAGGCACCTCTCTATCTCTATCTCGCTTCACCTTCCTGACCCTCTCATTTTATCTCTTTCAGGAAAGTTGTTCCTTTCTTTCTCGGCTTACTTCTCTTTCCGTAACTCAATATCTCCCTCCCTTTGTCTTTAACTCTCGCTGTATCTCACTCTTCAAATCTCTGTGCCACTTTCTACCTTTTAAGAGGATATTCAGACTCCTGCTGTCGTATCAGTGGGTTCAGATTTGCAGCCTTCTCCTTTACTGACTTGCCACTTTACTCTCTCTGGACAACTTTCAACATGGGAGGGAGAGTCAGCACTGACTAAACAAGGCACAGGGACTGGTCATCCCATTTAAACCTTCGATTGAGACTGGAGCCATGAACTGAGGGAATAACAACTCGATTGGGCAGCATAGTCCTTTACCTCAATGGAGTTTGAGAGTCTCCTGGTGGCAGAATTCACAGCGGAAGATTCAGCCTAAAATATATAAAATAGAACATCATCAATGGAGACAACAGGGGATTGATGAAGAGCAGCTACCGAGGGAACTCTTCCCTGCCCCAGCGCCCTGTGTTATTGACTGTATCCCTACTGATGTTAATCCCGCTCCCTCACTGTCACTCAGTAACCCCTCTCCACCCCCCCAGCGCCTGTGTTACTGACTGTATCCCTACTGATGTTAATCCCTCTCCCTCACACTGTCACTCAGTAA
>NC_063371.1:16032058-16034202 GCF_021869965.1 Rhincodon typus | reverse complement strand
CTACTGATGTTAATCCCTCTCCCTCACACTGTCACTCAGTAACCCCTCTCCCACCCCCAGCGCCCTGTGTCACTGACTGTATCCCTACGGATGTTAATCCCTCTCCCTCACACTGTCACTCAGTTACCCCTCTCCCCTCCCCATCACCCTGTGTTACAGACTGTATCCCTACTGTTGTTAATCCCTCTCCCTCACACTGTCACTCAGTAACCCCTCTCCCCTCCCAGCGCCCAATGTTACTGACTGTATCCCTATTGATGTTAATCCCTCTCCCTCACACTGTCACTCAGTAACCCCTCTCCCCCCGCCACCCCCCAGATCGCTGTGTTACTGACTATATCCCTACTGATGTTAATCAGTCTCCCTCACACTGTCACTCAGTAACCCCTCTCCCCGCCCATCACCCTGTGTTACAGACTGTATCCTTATTGATGTTAATCCCTCTCCCTCACACTGTCACTCAGTAACCCCTCTCCCCCCGCCACCCCCCAGATCCCTGTGTTACTGACTGTATCCCTACTGATGTTAATCAGTCTCCCTCACACTGTCACTCAGTAACCAGCTTGAAGAGTTGTATATAGTTTGCAAAGCTCTCCTTGACTTCATAATGCTGATCTGTTTCCAGTTGTCAGATCATCTCAGGTTGGGCAAAATATTTTGATTATTTAATCTGAGTCAGACTGACCTAGAGTAAAAGGTTAGCTTGTGCAGAGGCTTCCAGTTTTAACAAACACAGTCCGCAGTGTGAGAGAACTGTGGTCACAGTCTGATACTGATCCTGTGTCCTTCTCCCGACAGACAGGGAAGAGCCAAACAACAATAAGATAACAATTCCCATGAAAGAACTGTGAGAGACAGAGGGAAATACAAAGACATAACCAAGGACAAAAACAGAGACAGTCCCAAGGGAGGCAGGAGGGAGAGAATGTGAAAAAGAGAGGGAGACAGCGAATTATGGAGAAAGGGATGCAACACGAGGACTGGGAAATAATGTGGGAGAGAGAGTGGACTTGAGTGAGGCTTAGTGAGGTAGAGAGAGAAATTGAGAGAGGTAGTGAGAGAGAGAGAGAAATTGAGGGAGAAAGAGATTGAGTTAGGAAACTGCACACAGCTGACCTATTCCTCTGGCCCCTGCACTGTCCAGTCTCCTGACTCATTCTCCAGGGAGAGAGAGAGAGAGAGACAGAGAGAGAGAGAGGTGTGTTGGGGGTGGGGTCGAATAGATAGGGGCAGAGATAGACAGATAGAAAGAGAGAGGGGTGAGATATGGAAAGGAGCAGACAGAGAATAAATGTGCCAAGAAAGAGAGAGTAGGAGCGAAAGAGGGAGGTAGAGACGAGACCCAGAAAGTGGCTGACCTGTTCCTCTGGTCCCTGCACTGTCCAGTCTCCTGGCTCATAGCTGAAGATACTGTTGTGCTGAGCCTGCAGCCTCAGGCCTTCACTCTCCGCTCCTCGGAGTTCCAGCTCCTTCCTGCAGACCAGAAAGGAAATGCCAAATCAAGCGTTATGGTTGCTTAGGGAGATGAGAGCCAAGGCTGAGCTCTTGTTGGTGAAACTCCACATTTCACAACATGTTGAGACTCCAGTGTGTGGCTGTGCTGAACACAAACACATCGCTCACATTCCACACTCGCTCTTTCATTGCACAGTCACACAAAATAAGGCAACATCTTCCTGCAGATTGCTCTTGCTCTATTTCTCAGCAGCTGCCTGAAAGGGAACCTGGTCTCTTGCTCTCCCACTTCTGGGGCCTCCTGACAAGAACAGGAGGAGGCCTTTCAGCCCCTCTAACTAGTCAGAGGCAAGCAGCATGAAAATGGAAAGGGGTAGAGAGAGAGGGACAATGGGGTGGGAGAATATGTGAATGGGGGGGTGCATGAAGAGACAATGGGAAGGAGAGAGAATGAGGGGAGAGGCAGTTAGGGGAGGGGGGTTAGTGGAGGGGGGGTTAGGGGAGTGGGGTTTAGGGGAGTGGGGTTTAGGGGAGTGAGGGTTAGGGAGAGGACATGAGGTAAAAGGGGGTTAGGGGAGAGGGGATAGGGAGAGGGGTTTAGGGGAGTGGGGATAGGGAGGGGGGTTTAGGAGAGTGAAGTTAGGAAGAGGGGGTTTAGGGAAGAGGGGGTTTAGGGAAGAGGGGGTTTA
>NC_063371.1:16013141-16027058 GCF_021869965.1 Rhincodon typus | reverse complement strand
CATCATCCTCCGACACTTCCGCTATCTGCAATCCGACCCCACCACCAAAGACATCTTTCCCTCCCCACCCTTATCTGCTTTCCGGAAGGACAACTCTCTCCGTGACTCCCTTGTCCGCTCCACACTCCCCTCCAGCTCCACCACACCCGGCACTTTTCCCTGCAACCGCAGGAAGTGCTACACCTGCCCCCATACCTCCTCCCTCACCCCCATCCCAGGCCCCAAGAAGACTTTCCACATCAAGCAGATGTTCACCTGCACATCTGCCAATGTGGTATACTGCATCCGCTGTACCCGGTGTGGCTTCCTCTACATCGGGGAAACCAAGCGGAGGCTCGGGGACCGCTTTGCAGAACACCTACGCTCGGTTCGCAATAAACAACTGCACCTCCCAGTCGCGAACCATTTCAACTCCCCCTCCCATTCCTCAGATGACATGTCCATCCTGGGCCTCCTGCAGTGCCACAACGATGCCACCCGAAGGTTGCAGGAACAGCAACTCATATTCCGCTTGGGAACCCTGCAGCCCAATGGTATCAATGTGGATTTCACAAGTTTCAAAATCTCCCCTCCCCCTACCGCATCCCAAAACCAGTCCAGCTCGTCCCTGCCTCCCTAACTGTTCTTCCTCCCACCTATCCCCTCCTCCCACCTCAAGCCGCACCTCCATCTCCTACCGACCAACCTCATCCTGCCCCCTTGACCTGTCCGTCCTCCCTGGACTGACCTATCCCCTCCCTAACTCCCCACCTACTCTCACCTTTACTGGCTCCATCCCCGCCTCTTCGACCTGTTTGTTTCCTCCCCACCTATCCTCTCCTCTATCCCTCTTCTATCCGCCTCCCACTCTCTCCCTATTTATTTCAGAACCCCCTTCCCCTCCCCCTTTTCTGATGAAGGGTCTAGGCCCGAAACGTCAGCCTCTCTGCTCCTATGCTGCTGCTTGGTCCGCTGTGTTCATCCAGCCCTGCATCTTGTTGTCACATGCTGCTATTTGGAGCAACTCCCTCTTATCCCCATTCTCTGCCTTCTGTTGCTCAGCCACTCTTTGAACCAGGTCAATCTTTTACATTTAATTCTGTGAGCTTCCACTATAACTAATAATCTCTAATGTGGGAATAAATCACCAGTCTTCTGGGAGTCTATACAATTAACATTCATAGATATTCCCCTGTCTGCTCCCTTCAGCACTTCTTCAAAACATTCCATCAGTTTCAACGGAATGAACTGTCCCTTTCCAAATCCATGCTCGCTGTCCCTGACTGCACTGAGATCGATGAGTGTGGAATGGCTGATTTTGAAGGTAAAACTTAACAAGGAACTTACTGTTTGATTGGTCTGTTACATCATAGGCATCCAATTCATCATCTGCAATCAAACATTTATTGGATCAATCCAACATTTGATTGTGATTTCAGTCAAATAGCACTTCGAAAAGGAAAGAGCTTACATTTATGTGGCACCTTTCACATCCTCAAGATATCATCTTCCTCCACTTCCACTTGATTCCCCCTTCCCTGGTACCCTATCCCCCAGGAAACCACTCCCTCCAGAATCCCTTACCCAGGAATCCATGTCCCCCAGGAATCTACTCACACCAGAAATCCTGGTCACTAAGGAAGATCCAGTGAGTAAAATAAAAGCAAATATTACAGATGCTGGAAATTTGAAACAAACAGAGAGAATGCTGGAGAAACTCAGCAGGTCCAGCAGCAATCTGTGGAGCGAGAAAGAGCGTGAACGTTTTGAGTCCAGTATGACACTCCTTCAGAACCCACTTCTTCAGAAGATCCAGAGCGTGTGTCAATGAGCAATTTAAGAAAAAAAACTCCTTCCAGCCAAACAAGCCACATAGCCTGGAGTTTAAATTCAGGTATCCAATGGAGAAAAAAACCTTTGGGACTTTGTCTTTTCCAGAAGGCACTGAGGCTCAGTGGGAGGCACTCTGGCTTCTGATTCAGAAGTTGTGTGTTTGAACCCCACTGCAGACCTTGGGCATAGCAATCCAGGAATGCCCAGTGTCAGTGAGGGAGTGCTATGCTGTTGGAAAAGTTGCCTTTTGGAGGAAACAAAAGACAGAGGTCCCATCTTCTGATGCGGGTGGACGTCAGAGATCCCATGGCCAAAACTGGAACCAGGGCACTCAGTTCATTTCGGAACTAAGGTCAGGAAAACAAATGAGTGGGTCAGTCTTCAGTGCTGCTTGCTGTGTGTCACTTGGCTGTGAATCACTTCAGGAGGTTCTGAGATAAGGAAGGTTGTTGTCCAAATGTGAGTTAATCTTTCAGCTTCTGAAGCACAGCTTCTCCCCCTGCCCGTGTTCCGTGCTGCCCTCCCCCCTTCTCTTCTCTCATCTTCACCTTCCCCTCCTCACACACTCCTTCCCTTTTCATCATGTCCTATCCATCATTCCCAATTCGGTCTCCTCCCTCGCTGCTCAATCAATTTCTCAGTTACCTGTGGGTCTGCTGTGAATCTGCTGAAACATCATCCTGTACCAATCCTTTGGCTTGTTCACACTCTGTTCAAAACACAAAACACAGCAAGAGTCAGATGGCGAGACTGAGAGAAGGACAGAGATAGAGACAGACAGGCAGACAGCGAGATAAACAGAGATAGAGATGGAGAGACAGAGACACAGACAGAGAGAGAGAAGGGGGTGCACAGCTCCATTAAACATGTAGCCTCTCACTAGCCTGAGTCTGTATTTCCCATACCTTCATTACCGTTACATTTGGAGGGGTCTTGGCATTTCTGAAAGACCTACAATCACGATTCATCTTTCACTCAGCATTACTGACAATGTGCAAAGCAAAGTCTGGATCATTTCATTTGAATAGAAATCCACTGCAGATCCAAGAGGTTTAGGGCTTTCTGTCAGCAATGGTTTTGGAGATAGTCTTGTGCTTGCAGCGTTTCTATTCAGTCTCTTTGTACAGTTACTAACTCACAAAGGAGATTCTCCCCACAGTGATTCAGGACAGGTTGGAGTTTAAACCCCAGGGGCTGGTACCCAGATTCTCGGGATTAGAAATGGAAATTGGAATTGTAAACAGGCCATAATCCTAGAGTCTGGGATTCGCCACACAGGCAGTAATCGGGAGTGTGGTGATTTTGGATTCAGTGTTTTGACTGGATCATTTCACACTGATTGTTGTAATGAGCTTGTCCTTGTCTTGCTGATGTTATCTGCTGAAAGAATGAACATCAATGAGGAATGTAAAGTCACAGAGAGTCAGGAATATTCTGTCACAAGGTTCTCACTTACTGGTCTGGAAGCAATAGGCATTCCCACTTCATCCATCGGGCCAGCACCTTCATACTTTATCCAGATCTTTTCCCGTCGAGCTTTGGTTTTATCCTGAGTTGTTCCAGTGTCCACTGCAAGGGGGTTTTGGATAGTAAGCACTGAGCACAATAATTGTACAAACAGGACAAACTGTATATAAACAGAGAAAAGCTCATTCTCCACATCTAACATTCCCAGGACAGGGTCATCATGGAGTTAGATACACAGTCAAGCTCTCTCTACACTGTCCCTATCAAACACATCCAGGGCAGGGATTCCATAGGGCTAGATACAGAGTAAAGCTCCCTCTACACTGTCCCCCATCAAACACTCCCAGGGCAGGGACAGCACAGGGTTACATTCACAGTAAAGCTGCCTCTACCTTGTCAAAAGCATGAAGTGTAGTCAGTTTGAAACATGTTCTGTGTTCTATGTCCCTCCCTTTGACATGTTATATAACTTACCCCTGGGCTGATCAGTGGGTGCTACATCTGAACATGCAGAGTGTCCTTCAGTTCCATTCGTCTCCAGAACCTGTGCACAGACAGCAGAGGGACAGAGGAGGAAAGAATGAGTGGTGACAGGGGGACAGAGTGAGAGAGAGGAAGGGGAGAGAGGTGAAACAGAGGGAGAAGATAGAGAAGAGGGAACAAAGAAGATAGAGGGGAGGAGATGGGAGAGAGTGGAAGAAGGTGATGGGAGAGATGGGGAAAGAGAGAAGACAGACAGGGTGGGAGGGGAGAGGAAACAGTGAGTGAGTAAAAGCACAGTAAGAGATGAAAAGGAAAGAGAGTGTGAACACCGAGAGCCACAGAGTGAGACAGCAAAATTGCGAGAGGGGAGGCAGAAGAAAGTGGGAAGGAGAAGTTAGAAAGGGGGAGTAAGAATGATAGGTAAGCAGCAGGAAGAGAAACAAACAGCATTTGAGAGAATATGAGCCAGATCCTGTGAAGAAACAACAATGAATGAAGACACAATCCTGACTCACAGCTCGTCCATCTCCAAATCTGAAGCCCAGGTTATGTGAGTCCCAGAAAGATTCAGGTGGAGCCCATGCCAGTGGAAGAGCTCCCTTCTTGCCCAGTACTGGTGCCAATGTCTCATTAATTCAAACCCATATCCCCCATGCCAATCTTTACCTCTTGCCATGATCATTATCTGGATGTTCATCATCAGCCATGATCAGCCATGAATGAAAGGTCTGAATGGCTATTTTCTATGCTTCTGATGTTAGTAAAACTGAGGGCACTGCTCTCTCCTCCTGTCCAATCATCTTTAAAGACATGCACATATATACCCTCTGCTCCTGCACCCCCTTCACAGATGCGCCCTTTATTTTAGACTGTCTCTCAGCATTCCTCTTCCCAAAATGAATCACTTCATGCTTCTTTGCTCTGAATTTCATCCATCAATCTGCCCTCTCCAGCACCTTATCTGTGTCTTTTGAAGGTTGCAACACTGTCCCCTTCACAGTTCACTAGGCTTCACCAAGATTGACTCAGTAAGAGATGCCAGGAGCAGCTACAGTCCCAACACCAAACAGAAAATTTGCACCACACCAAACAACAGTTGATCTCCACTCCTCTCGGTCTCCTAATGCTCAGCTCATTTTGTGTCCTTGCTGCAACGGTCCCTCTTTCTCCAGGAGTTGAACATTTTCTGAAGCTCTGTGACCCTGTGTGACAGGTCACAGGCACAGGGAATGTGACTGGGATTCATTACCAGAGCTGGATTGTGTGGTTCGGTCCATCCATTGACAGCTCTTCCTGGAGAAAAGTCGAGCTCTGTGTCCAGCTGATTCAGACGTTGCGAAGGGACAAAATCATTGGGTGTGGGAACACGATCAGAGCTGGAGCAGGGAGGGCTGGCAGATTCCCCTGGTGACGGAATCTTCTTCCGCAATGTTCCACCTGGTTGCTCGGCCAGCTGGACGCTCGTGTGTTTGGAAATCATGAAGATTTTGGGCTGACAGACAGGCCCATCCTGAGAAAACAAGGCCAATAGATAGGAATAATGTTGATAAGGATCAGCAACTGTGTCTGTACCAGAAGGCATGGAAGGAACTTAACAATCGACATATCAAGAACTCCTACTGACCTCAGATTGAGGATGGGCTGCACTGTTGGAGGATCAGTGCTGAGGGAGTGCCGCACTGTCGGAAGGTCAGTGTTGAGGGACTGCCGCACTGTCGGAGGGTCAGTGCTGAGGGAGTGCCACATTATCAGAGGGTCAATGCTGATGGAGCGCAGCACTGTCAGAGGGTCAGTGCTGAGGGAGCGGCACACTGTCGGAGGGTCAGTGCTGAGGGAGTGCCACACTATCAGAGGGTCAATGCTGAGGGAGCGCAGCACTGTCAGAGGGTCAGTGCTGAGGGAGCGCCACACTGTCGGAGGGTCAGTACTGAGGAAATGCTGCACTGTTGGAGGGTCAGTACTGATTGCTGCTGTGTTTTAGAGCTAAATCGTCCTTCTGTCTGCTCCTTGAAGGGTTTAAGAGAAGCTTAGATGGAAAGGCATCATCCTGTAAATAGAGATCCCATAGGATTGTTTGGGACTGAGAGATCCCAAGGGATTGGGTGCTAGGGAGAACCCAGAAGAAGAAAGGAGCAGGAGTAGGCCGGTTGGCATATCGATCCTGCCACTCTGTTGAATAAGACGATCGCTGATCTGAAGGACAGAGATCCTTGGGATTAGGTTGTGGATAGTGTGTGGGACAGTGGCATGGTTAAATGATGAGATAAATGAGCAAGTTGTGAAGGGAAATGAAGCTTGTGTTTTCCTAGGCTACCGAGATAATGTGAATGAGAGGGGATCGAGTTCCACCAGATGTGACATTGAAAGGAGACATGGCAGAGAGTGTAATTTCCAACAGGTGTTAGATGACAGGAAGTGGAAGAAGAGTTTGTAGGATGGAACTTCAAACCAATAACAAAGTTCACAAGGCAGAATGAATCTAAGAGATGGAAAAAAAAACTGCTGGACTGTCAGAGGTCAAAGCTCTTTCCCAGGGTCTAAGATTTTTATGTGTATTGAGGACAGGTCAGTGACAGGTACAGATACACGTTGAGAGATCTGGGTTCCCTGAGTGGCAATCTGTCAAGAAACTGCACAGTGATAGGAACTGACATCCACCCACTCTCCAAGTTGTGAATGAAACAGCAAACACAACACCTCCTGCACTCAGGAAGCAGTTTCAGCAGCTATCACCAGCAGTCAATCCTGGCTGGGACAAGAAGTGACAATATTCAACACTCAAGCAGGAGGCAGTGAACACAAAGTCTTCTGCTTGTCAGCATGAAGTAACAGTGGGTTAACAGCTATGCAAACCTTGGGCATAAGGTCACTACTTACCCGGGGCTCCATTCTGGAAGCTGTGGGGAATGTTTGCTTCAGTTCCATGTCCTGGCTTTCTTTACAGATCTGTGCAGAAGAACATTGAAGGGTTAAATGAGAAAACATGACAGCCAGTCACATGTTTTCGGGCCACACACTTCCTTTCCCCAAAGCCAGGAACAAGACATTAGGAAGGACACGGAATAGAGAAAACACAAGCATCCAGTGAGGCACTCCCAGCACCCGGAAAGCCCCACTGTGCATCCTCTCAGCAGATAAATAATCCCAAAGTCACTCCAGCCCAATGGTGTAGGCCAGTGAGTTAACAGGGCTGCTCATCAATACGAGTGATGTTGTTTCCTGTAACACAGCAACAGATACCTTGGTGTCACACTGACTGACATACCAGTGTCACACCGGAGCACACAACAGGAGCTAGGTGCATGCAGGTGTTCCGATATAAAGACTCCTCAGACTGTCAGTGTTCCCAGTCTGCACACAGCCCATTAGCAGGGTACAAATACACACACAGCCACAATGTGCACAGTCCTGAGTTTAAACACACACACACACACACACACTGTGAGAGACATGTCTTGCTGATGGACTAATTGAGCACAATATTTAGGAACCTCAATATAGGAGCAGAAGTGGACATCCAACAATTTGCCACCTCAGGTTTCTCCCACGATCAGGGAGTTAAGTCTCAGTGCAGCAAACTGTCAGATAGCAATGTAGCAGAGTGCAGATAAATCCACCCCAATCACTTGTCTATGAGAACACAGGGACATTCACATTTACTTGCACACACCCACACAGACAGACAGACATTGAGGCATTTAGACCTAGATGCACAGACACCACACACACACACTATTCCTGCAGATTCAAAGGTAGAAAATGTCACCGCACTATTTAAAAAGGAACAAGCGAGGAAACACTTGTTAGCCTTATATCAGTGGAAGTGAAAATGTCAGAATCTGTAAGAAAGGATGGTGTGAAGAGACAATTGCACAACAATGATCTAATTGAGCACTGTCAGCATAGATTTGTGAATAGGAATTCATGTTTTCATGAATTTGGAGGATTTGGATGGACTCAGTGACTGGATAAAAACATGGCAAATGGAATATAATGAATGTGAACTTACCCACTTTGATAATCGAGAGGGGCTGGAAAGTGTGGATGATGAGATGAGGTGTCGTTGTTGGTAAGTCGCTGAAGGCTAACAAACAGGAACAGCACGTTATTAGGAAGCCTACTGGAATGTTGCCTTTTATTCGAAGAGGATTTGAGGACAGCAGTGGTGAGGGTTTGGGGCTAGCCAGATACATGACAGTCTTAGCTGGGCACGCTACAATTGGAGATAGTACCCGGTAGTTTGCTCCAACAATAAAGTGGCCTTTTCAAATAGTCCGTGCTGATCTTCCATGGCCAGTAACGTGAAATGCATAATTCTGAATCCATTCCTGGTTCACCAGACTTGTTCCCGGGATGGTGGAACTGTCCCATGAAGACAGACTGGGAAAACTGGGTCTGCATTCTCGAGAGTTTTAAAAAATGAGAGATGACCTCATTGAAACTTACAAATATGTAAAGGGACAATTACTTAGAGGTAGAGGTGACTAAGATGTTTCCTTGGTTGGGGGCAGGGAGGGGGTTTCTAGAACCACAGGGACAATTTAAAACTACGGGGACACCATTTTGGGCTGAGATGAGGAGAAAATATTTTGCTCAGAGGGTTGTGACCCTATGGAATTCTATACCACAGATGGCTGTTGAGTATGTTTTTGGAGTATGTTTTAGGCAGAGATTGATAGGTTTCTGATTACCAATGGCGTACAGAACTGTGAGCATGAGGTGAGTAAAAGGCATTGAAGTTTTCAGTCTGTTATGCGTTAAATAGTGCAGTAGACTCCATAGGGCTGAATGGCCTATCCATAGACATACATGCACTCTCTCCTCGGTTTCTTTACACTTTTCTGTTACTGAAACACCAGAACAGAAGGTTTCCTTATAAACTGTGGTTATTGTGATTAATAAGTGATGTGATTTCAGGAGCTGCGACCACTATCAGAAGCACTGGATTTGTTCAGTCTAAGTCCAGCCCAGTGTACACACATCTATCTAAATTCAAGGAAGTATTGGACTCAAATCCTCAAAACTCATGGTGAATCATCAGAGATCGGGAGAAGTATGAAATGAAAATGTCAGTCTGATATTTTTTGGGGCTATTCCACCCCAGGGTTGCTCTATAAAAGACAAATCATTTCTGCAGATTACAATCATTTGAAAAGAGGTCAGCCCTGCGGTGACCTTAATGAATACAGTGAGCGTCGAGGAGAACTGACGGAGACATTGAGATTTGTCATGACTTGGAGGATTGGGATGAGTCACATCAGGACTGAGGTTATTTCTACTTTGCTGCACTGGAAGAATTTTATAATTAAGTTATTTACTCAGTGCAATTATTGAGTTACTGACTGACTGAACATACAATTACCACTGACTGAACTTAGTAATAAATTCAGTTGCTGCCTCACTTTAATCATTAATCTCTTTCCAATTTCTTTTCCACTATTTGGTGGAAATCATAGAGTTGCTCAGAACAACTAATGATGAATAAAGTGCTTCAGATGATAAATTAATAACCAGAATAGTGTTAAAATGGATTCAAAATTATGTACCTCATATAAATGGCCACAGGAGAACAGCACAGACTATTTGAAAAGGCCACTTTACTGTTGGACCAAACTACCAGGTACTATCTCCAATTGTAACATGCCCATTTATAGGTAAGACTGTAAGGCATCTGGCTAGCCCCTAACTCCACGATACTCTTTGACTATAGATTATGATGCATACTGGAATAACAATTGCAACAGAAATCAGTAAGAGTATTTGAAAGGCAGGACAGAGGCGAAGGCTGGAGTAAGGAAGGGTAAGAGGAAGCATGAGAAAAGGATGGCAGGCTGCACTAAAACAAATAGTAAAATGTTCTTCAAACTTATTAATAGTATAAGATGAGTGAAAGATAGAGTGGGGTCCCATAAGGAACAAGCAGGGTAAGCTGCTCACTGAAACAAAGCATCAATTGTTTTATCCAATTAGAAAATGGTGAGAATGGCCCCTTTAAGAAAGTGGGTGCTGAGCAACTGAGCAGTATAGTGACAGATAAAGAGGAGGTACTAAAAAGGCTGACAGCACTTCAGGGGAGAGATGTCTCCAGGCCCTAATGGAATGCATCCTCAATTGCTGGGAAAGAGGTAAGGGAGCAAATAGCAGAGACCTTGACAGAAATTTTCCAGGCCCCTCTGAATGCAGGATTAGCCCCAGGGGAACTGAGGATCGGAAATGTGACACTGTAGTTTAAGAAAGGGGGCAAACAATAACTCAGCACACGACACACCTTTCAGCTTGACCTCAATAGTGGGAAAACTGATGGAGGCCATCATGTAGGATAAGATTAAATGCATGCTTGGAGAAAAATAAGTTAATACCAAATAGTCAACATGGTTTTGCCAAGGGCACGTCTTATGTGACAAATTTAACTCAGTTCTTTGACGAGGTGACACAGGAAGAGGATGATGACAATGCTGTGGTTGTTGTATAGGTGGATTTTCAGAAATCATTTGCTACAGTGCCAGAAAGCAAGTTGGTTAGCAAATTAGAAACGTTTGGGATTGATGAGTCTTTGGCAGCATGGATTAGAAGTTGGCTAAAAGACAGGAAATAGACGGTAGGCACAGATAGGCATTTCTCAGATTGGAGATGAATTGAAAGTGGTTCTCCCTAGGGATTGGTGTTGGGACCCTTGCTTTCAATGATTTATATAAACGATTTCGAACGAACTCTGACGTCCAGAGACACTTGAAAACAGACAGCAAAGGCAGCAGCTGGACAGGTTACTGCTGGGTCAGACAGTAGTGTAGGTTTCTTTCTCTGTTTGAATCACTTCCCATAATGGTCACTACCCTTTGTCCAAATTCCTCCTTTTTAAAGTGCCGTTGTTTTGAGATTTTTTCCCCAAAGTTGCAAAACAATGCAACAGCTTATAAAACAGTAATTGTTGTTCCTAGAATTTGAGGAAATCAGCTCCAACACTGAAAATCCCTCAAAAAAGGAGCAGCTGTTACAGCCACAATTCTTTCTTATCCTACATCTTGGATTAGTGTGACTGGGGCCTGAGATCAGCAGTGTACCACAGAGATTGGTGCTGGGTCCACTGCTGTTTGTCATTTATATAAACAATTTGGATGTGAACACAGGAGGTACCGTTAGTAAGTTTGCAGATGACACCAAAATTGGAGGTGTAGTGGAGAGCAAAGAAGATTACCTCAGAGTACAACGGGATCTTGATTAGATGAACCAATTGGCCGAGGAGTGACAGATGGAGTTTAATTCAGATAAATGTGAGGTACTGCATTTCGGAAAGGCAAATCAGGTCAGCACTTAATGGTAGGATCCTGGGGAGTGTTGCTGAACAAAGAGACCTTGGAGCGCAGGTTCATAGTTCCTTGAAAGTAGAGTCACAGGTAGACAGGATAGTAAAGTAAGTATTTGGAGTGTCTGCCTTTATTGGTCAGTGCATTGAGCATAGGAGCTGGGAGGTCATGTTGCAGCTGTACAGGACAGTGGTTAGGCCACTACTGGTCTCCCTGCTACATGAAGGATATTGTGAAACTTGAAAGGGTTCAGAAAAGATTTACAAGGATGTTGCCAGGGTTGGAGGGTTTGAGCTATAGGGAGAGCCTGAATAGGCTGGGGCTATTTTCCCTGGAATGTCGGAGGCTGAGGGGTGACCTTATAGGGCTTTATAAAATCATGAGGGGCATGGATAGGGTGAGTAGCCAAGGTCTTTTCCCCAGGGTGGGGGGATTCAAAACTAGGTGAAAGGTGAGAGGGGAAAGATTTAAAAGGGACTTAAGGGGCAACTTTTTCACACAGAGGGTGGTGCGTGAATGGAATGAGCTGCCAGAGGAAGTGGTGGAGGCTGGTAAAATTACAACATTTAAAAGGACCTGGATGGGTATGTGAATAGGAAGGGTTTAGAGGGATATGGGCCAAATGCTGGCAAATGGGACTGGATTTACTTAGGATATCTGGTCGGCACGGACCAGTTGGCCCAAAGGATCTGTTTCTGTGCTGTATGTGTCTATGACTCTATGATTTGGAGACGGATGTTGAAGCAAAAATCTCTAAATTTGCAGATGATACTAAGCTGGGGAGTAAACTGGATTATGAAGATAGTGCTGAGCAACTTCTGAGACACATTGACAAGTTGGCCAAATGGGCAGATACGTAGCAGATGAATTTCAATGCACAGAAACGTGAGGCAATGCATTTTGGTTGAAGAAACGCTGAGAGACAGTACAGACTCAAAGGTACAACTTTGAGGGGTTGCAGGACCACAGGGATCTCAGGGTTCAAATGCATAATTTCCTGAAGGTGGCCAGGTAAGTTGAGACAATTATTAAGAAGGCTTATAGGATCCTTGGGTTTATAATTAGAGTCATAGAGCATAAAAATAAGGAAGTAATGCTACACCTCCACAAATCATTGTTCAGACCACCTTTAGAGGACTGTGTTCAGTTCTGTCACCTTATTTAAGGAAGGATGTTAAAGCCCTGGAGAGAGTTTAAAGGAGGTTTACCAGAATGGTACCAGGAAAGAGGGATTTTTGATACAAGGAAGGATTAGAAAACCTGGGCTTATTCTCCTTGGAGCAGAGAAGATTAAGAGGTGATCTTACTGATGTGTTCAAAATTATGTACAACTTTGACAGAGTAAATAAGGATATTCTGTTTCCACTAGTTAGTAACAAGGGGTCACAATTTCAAGATTTTTAGCAAGAGAGCTAAGAGTGAGATGAGGAGAAACTTCTTTACTCAGAAGTGTTAGGAATGCACTGCCTGGGGTAGTGGTGGAGATGGATTCCGTAGGAGGTTTCAAAAGGGAGCTGGATATATATTTCAAAGTGATGTATTTGGAGACCTACAGAGCTAGTGCTGGAGAATGGGACTCCCTGGGTAGCTCTTCTGGGCCTAGGACTCTACCCTGAGGAACTCTTGCAGCGATGTCCTGGAGCTGAGGTGACTGATGTTCAGAGGTATGTGAGCATTTGAGTTTCTGTTTACATTGCAGAGTTAATAATGCAGATGGAATGGTTAATACTGTATATTACAGATCTCTTCCTGTATTTCAGAGGGTTATCTCAAAACTTCATGCGGTAATACTGTGATGTTGAATGTTACAAGGTAAATTGTGACTTTTGCAGGTTTAAGTTTGATTATTACAAGTCCAACATTGTGCATTTCAGTTTCAATACTGTTCCACAGCTTTTCAGTGGATTAGCACAGACTCCACTGTGGAGTTCGAGTGCCTAACACACAGAAATTCAACATATTATTGTATTATATTCTGTTTCTGTCCGAGGCACACTCATTCCCTGAGCTGCCACTGCTTGGATCCGGCAATTGTGTACAGCTTTCCAAACGGCCAATATTACTCATTCTTTTCCATAACACTGAGCCAAACCACACACACATTTATTGCAAAGGGACTCTGCGAACTTGGACAGAGAGAGGGCTGGGCTGAAGCAGATCTGTATACCAGCCTTCTCTCTCCAGATTAATTTCTCACAGTCAGGGGCACCACAGGAAAAACTTACAGTTCTGTCACACATCTCTCACTTCTTCTTGGACAGCCTTAAGTAAGTTAGCAGTGAACAAAATAATTAATGAAGATTTCAACTGTTGTAATGGAAGAGACAAAATAGCCAATTAGTGCACAATAAGTTCCCAGAAACAGCAATGAGATCGTGAGCAGCTAATCTGATATACAGATGTCAGCTGGAGACAAAATGCGGCTGCACCATCATTTATATCCCCACATGAAACTTCATTTTAACCGCACTCCCTCAGTACTGACCTTCTGATAGTGCGGCACTCCATCAGTGCTGACCCTCCGACAGTACGGCACTCTCTCAGTACTGACCCTCCGACAGTGCGGCGCTCCCTCAGTACTGACCATCCGACAGTGCGGCACTCCCTCAGTACTGACCCTCCAACAGCGCGGCGCTCCTTCAGTGCTGACCCTCCGACAGTACGGCGCTCCCTCAGCACTGACCCTCCGACAGTGCGGCACTCCCTCAGTACTGACTCTCCGACAGTGCGGCGCTCCCTCAGCGCTGACCCACCGACAGTGCGGCGCTCCCTCAGCGCTGACCCTCCGACAGTGCGGCGCTCCCTCAGCGCTGACCCTCCGACAGTGCGGCGCTCCCTCAGCGCTGACCCT
>NC_063371.1:16010556-16013041 GCF_021869965.1 Rhincodon typus | reverse complement strand
CTGACCCTCCGACAGTGCGGCACTCCCTCAGCGCTGACCCTCCGACAGTGCGGCGCTCCCTCAGCGCTGACCCTCCGACAGTGCGGCACTCCCTCAGCGCTGACCCTGCGACAGTGCGGCACTCCCTCAACGCTGACCCTCCGACAGTGTGGTACTCCCTCAGTACTGACCCTCTGACAGTGCGGTAGTCCCTCAGCACTGACCCTGCGACAGTGCCAACTCTCTCAACATGGGGATGGGAATGTCTGTCTTGGTTATTGTGCTGGAGTTTGTCAAGGGGCACCTGATGTCAAATCGATGTGGTGAATTAGTAATTGGATCTGATCATGATACCTACTCTAGTTGAATAGCTGCCCTCTGTCTAAAATCTAGAATCCACGTTACGAGGTGCAGAAACCAATAAGTGGGAAGGCACCGATAACTGGCCAGCACTTCTAACAGCTATTTGGTCATGACTGATTAGTAACAAACCACACTGAGCCCTCAATGAGATTCCACACACTGGGACTCACCCCTGGATATCCATGATTGTATGTAGAAAACTCACCAAACGCTTCCCAATTGGACTCCAGGCTGTAAATCACTGCCAAACTCTCTCTCTGTAGTCCTGCTGCTGAAGGGTTAAAGAGAGACTGCCGAATCACTGAGATGTGCGTGTCCATTCAAAGCTGTAGCTCGAGGGATCAGTGACTCACTGATCAGTTCCTGTGCCGCCCTCTCTGCTGTTCCTGGCACCAACTCTGTGAAACTTTGCAAAAGTAAAGTCTCCTCCTTTGTAAGCGAGAGCTGGGGCCAGCAAACGAGTTGTGTCGAAGGCAGCTCCTCTTTCACTCAGTTGTTCAATCATTGGCACAGTTCTTGGCAGCTGGGGGTAGGAGCAAGAGGGAGAATTGAGCAAAGGGCAGGAATGTAATTCATGGAAAGTTTGTTGCTGCTTAATTGGCTTTTATTGTTTCATGTTCACATGAGCTGAATCAGGCTGTGCTTCTTAAAGAAAAGGCATTGGATTTAATGTTTACATAGGCCTCACCACGCTGTGTGTTTGTGGCAACAAGTACGGCAGCGAGATCGAAGTATTGGGTGCGGGTTGTTAAGCAGGGAGGGAAGTGGGATGGCACGGAATATGGAGAGGGAGGGATGGAGAGAAAGGGCAGTGTGGGGTGTGTGATTAGGATGGGGTAGTGGGCTAGCAGAGTTAGGTGGTGATGTGTGAGGCAATGATGAGGATGAATTCTGCTCTGATCACAAAGAACACGGAGTGAAGATAACAATGATCTGCTGCACCCAAGCTCGAATATCCATTGATCAAGGTGCTCAGTGGAGATAGCTATCTGAGCAAGGGTCATAAGGAATAGCTGTTGGAGCAGCATCATGGCAGAACACAATTGTTTTCAGCACATGGGTGAATGCAGTAGACAGCGGCTCTCTCTTTCACTCACTGGTGGACACAGTATGTCACATCCAACACAGTGTCAGCGATAACACGTATTGCCCCAGAGTCTGAACACTGTGTGCTCGGGTCCCACTTTAAACACTCGAGCAAATGTAACGTTTCCAAATTTGCAAATGAAGCAAAGCCAAGTGGGAATGTGTGTTGTGAGCAAGATGTAATGTGGCCTCAGGAGAGTTTGGGCAGTTCTAGTGAGTGGGCAAGAACGTGGCAGATGGAATATCATGCAGCAAAATGTGACATTATCCACTTTGGTTGGAAGAACAGACGGGCAGAGTATTTCTTGATCGTGAAATGCAGATGTTGGGACGAGGTGTCCTTGTCGATATGTCACTGAACGCTAACAAGCAGGAACAGCAAGTTATTAGGAAGCTTAGTGGAATGCTGCCTTCTATGTCGGAGAGTCAGTGCTGAGGGAGTGTGGCACTGTTGGAGGGTCAGTGCTGAGGGAGCGCCGCACTGTCGGAGGGTCAGTGCTGAGGGAGTGCCGCACTGTCAGAGGGTCAGTACTGAGGGAGTGCTGCATTGTTGGAGGGTCAGTACTGAGAGAGTGCCGCACTGTCAGAGGGTCAGAACTGAGGAGATTTACACTGTCGGAGGGTCAGTGCTGAGGGAGTGCCGCACTGTCGGAGGGTCAGTATTGAGGGAGTGCCGCACTGTTGGAGGGTCAGTACTGAGGGAGCGCCACACTGTCGGAAGGTCAGTGCTGAGGGAGTACCGCACTGTCGGAGGGTCAATACTGAGGGAGTGCTGCACTGTCGGAGGATCAGTGCTGAGGGAGTGCCGCACTGTTGGAGGGTCAGTACTGAGGGAGCGCCGCACTGTCGCAGGGTCAGTACTAAGGGAGCGCCGCACTGTCGGAGGGTCAGTGCTGAGGGAGCGCCGCATTGTCAGAGGGTCAGTACTGAGGGAGTGCCGCATTGTTGGAGGGTCAGTACTGAGAGAGTGCCGCACTGTCAGAGGGTCAGTGCTGAGGGAGCGCCGCACTGTTGGAGGGTCAGTGCTGAGGGAGAGTTACACTGTCGGAGGGTCAGT
>NC_063371.1:16007578-16010546 GCF_021869965.1 Rhincodon typus | reverse complement strand
GTTGGAGGGTCAGTGCTGAGGGAGAGTTACACTGTCGGAGGGTCAGTGCTGAGGGAGAGTTACACTGTTGGAGGGTCAGTGCTGAGGGAGAGTTACATGCAACATTTAACTGTGCCCTGTGAGGTCTCTCAGGTTGACGTTAAACATTGTACGGTATGATATGAAGAACAGATTGCTCTCCATGGTGTCCTGGCAAATTCTTATCCCTGAAGCAATACCATGAAACACAATCCCCCGTCATTATTTCCTTGCTGCTTTCTGTCATCATTGTAGTTCCTGCATCCTGACATTGCATACAATGCTTCATCTGTTAATACCTATTGCAACTCTCGCACAGGGAAAGGTGACAGAAATGCACTTTGCTCTTTTGGAAAAGGTTACTAACTGCAATGTCTGAGTACCTTGTGTAAGCGGCCTCCAAAGCAAATTTTCTACCCAACATTTAAAGGGATGTTATAACGCACTTCTGGAGCAGGTGGGGCACTGTGCATGCACCACAAGAGCCCGAGAAATTTTACTTCTATACTGGGGCCAGTTAAGGTCACCTTCACCAATGCAGCTTACAAATCTGCCCATCCACAATTGCAATTGATGCCCCCGTCTTACTGCCAACAGAGCCCATCTCATCCTGTTCCCAATTGGTTCACTGTGTACATTCTGTACAGAATCAGAAAGGCTGTGAACTGCTGATCATCCCTCATCAACACTACAGAGAAACAAAGCAATGAAGCCTGCATCCATCAATCAGGGAGCAGTACCTCTAACCCTCTCATACAAAGCCAGTCAGAAAACATACTGAAGGAAACAGGGACAAGAGTGAAATGGACACCTGGGAGTGTGCACACAGACACACAAGTTATGCAAATTTGAACAGACACACACACAAACTGACATTGGCACAGAAACCCGGCAATGAACAGACATTTACACAGATGTAAAACACATACACACGAATCCCTTAGCTCAAACACAAGATTATGCAAATGTCAACATTCACACACACGTGTGCACACAATAACACATACAAGTATGCTTGCACAGAAAGTCAAACACACAACTACATGGAAGAATACATATAAACACCCAAAACCAATCCAGGAACACGCTTCAGAAGCACAAACACAAAAATCTATGATATGCAGAAAAACAGACGCACATTCACAAATGCACACAATGTTCACGTACATACTGAAACACGTAAACAAACTTACATATAGTTGTTTAAACAGGAACTCACGTCCACTGAGAAATACACACTGGCACCAAGATATACTTTCAGATACACTAATTGTGCAAACCAAACTGAAACACAACTCCAAAACATACAGGCACCAAGAAAGACAGAAATACGCACGGACACACTCTCAGACAGACAGACACTGCCATACAGACTGTAACACGCACTGATACACCCTCAGACTGACACTGTGATACAGACTGTGACACACACTGATACACCCTCAGACAGACAGACAATGCCATACAGGCTGTAACACACAGGCACACTCTCAGACAGACCGACACTGTCATACAGACTGTAACATACCCCGACATGCTCTCAGACGGACTGACACTGATAGACTGTAACACACACCGACACACCTCAGACATAGTGATACTGACTGTAACACACACCAACACACCTCAGACATAGTGATACAGACTGTAACACAAACCAACACACTCTCAAAAGACTGACACGGTGATACAGACTGTAACACACACTGACACACTCTCAGAAAAACACTACAATACAGATTGAAACATACCAACATACTCTCAGACAGACTGACATTGTGATACAGACAGTAACACACACCGACAGTCTCAGACAGACTGACATTGTGATAGACTGTAACACACACTGATACAGTCTCAGAGAGACACTGTCATACAGACTGTAACACACAGTGACATACTCTCAGTCAGACACTGTGATAAAGACTGTAACACACACTGACATACTCTCGGACAGACAGACACTGCAATACAGACTGAAACACACTGACATACTCTCAGACAGACTGATACTGTGATACAGACAGTAACACACACTGACAGTCTCAAACAGACTGACACTGTGATAGACTGTAACACACACTGACACACTTTCAGGCAGACTGGCACTGTGATACAGACTGTAACACACACCGACACACTTTCAGACAGACTGGCAATGTGATACAGACCGTCACACACAGACACGTTCTCAGACAGACAGACACTGTGATACAGCCTGTAACATACACCAACATGCTCTCAGGCAGACTGATACTGTGATAGACTGTAACACACACTGACACTCTCTCAGACACTGCCATACAGACTATAACACACTGACACACTCTCAGATCGACTGTCACTCTTATACACACTGTAACACACACTGACATGCTTTCAGACAGACAGACACTGCGATACAGACTGTAACACACACTGACACACTGTCAGACAGACACTGCGATACAGACTGTAACACACACTGACACACTGTCAGACAGACACTGCGATACAGACTGTAACACACACTGACAGTCTCAGACTGACACTGTGATCCAAACTGTAATACACACTGTCACACTCTCAGACACAGCCATACAGACTGTAACACACACTCTCAGACGGGCAGGCACTACGACACAGACTGTAACACACACTACAGTCTTAGGCAGACAGACACTGTGATACAGACTGTAACACATACTGAAACTCTCAGACTGACACTGATACAGACTGTAACACACACTGACACTCAGACAGACACTGCGATACAGACTGTAACACACTGACACACTGTCAGACAGACAGACACTGCAATACAGACTGTAACACAATTGACACACTCTCACACCGACACTGTGATACAGATTGTAACACACACTGACAGCCTCAGACAGACACTGTGATCCAGACTGTAAAACCACTGTCACACTCTCAGACACAGTCATACAGACTGTAACACACACTC
>NC_063371.1:15986934-16007568 GCF_021869965.1 Rhincodon typus | reverse complement strand
CTCTCAGACAGACAGACACTGTGATACAGACTGTAACACACACAAACGTACTCTCAGACAGACTGGCACTGTGATACAGACTGTAACAGACACAGACACACTCTCAGACAGACAGACACTGTGATACAGACTGTAACACACACAGACACACTCTCAGACAGATAGACACTGCGATACAGGCTGTAACACACACAGACACACTCTCAGACAAACTGGTACAAAGCTGTACACACCCAAAGCCATTCTGGTCTGATCACACACAGTTTGTTCATGAGACTCACAGAAACAGATTGGAAGCAGCACATCAGTGGCTTCTGAGAAAAACAGTTTATTGCAAACCAGCTGTGGGAATGAGAAAGACACTTCATCCAAGCCAAGAATCCAGTTGAAAGAGTGACTTACTGTTGCTCTGGCTGTGTTTCAGATAAGCTTTGCTATGGTTGCTGACTGGCTGATTCTGCCTCCCTCGCTTCACCAGCTGGTCTAAAGTCCTCTTGTCAAGTTCAGCTTTTGACTGTAACTATTTCCTGTCACTCGTGAAGGACACTGAGTTTGCTTCTATGTGAGTGGACACTGAGTGTGTAAAGCATTTTCCTTTGCAGCAATGAGCTGCAGCAGAGAGGTTCAGCAGATTATTTACATGGAATCTGGCCCACATTCAGGGCAATGAGCTGGACATTAACTCACACGGTGCCTCTCAGGATCCCGCTCCTTCTGATTCTACTACGTAGGCTGCTTCTGGACTGGGGTAGGGTTCAGCCAGACTGTACCCACTGCACAAATATCTTCATTTACTGTCAGAGTCAGCACATTCAGAGTCAGCACCAATACCATAAATCAGGCAATTGCTCCACAAACACAGCATCATTTTCCATTACAGTCAATCACAGCTGTCTTAATTACTCCATTCAACACACACTGACTGGTGACAAACAGGAAGAGTTTCAACATTATGCCTGCCACTTCTTCATTTGGTATCAATTCACTCAACAGTGGTCCAGCCCACAGATTTACCGTCTGCAATCGCAGACCCACACTGGGCAAAATAAACCCTCTGCACCCCTCGCTCAGCCCCCCACTGGGCAGTGACCCCCCTCTCTCTCTGCCCCCCACTGGGCAGTGACCCTCCTCTCTCTCTGCCCCCCACTGGGCAGTGATCACCCCCTCTCCCTGTCCCACACTGGGCAGTGACCCCCTCCCTCTCTGTCCCACACTAGGCAGTGACCCTCTCCCTCTCCCTGTCGCACACTGGGCAGTGACCCCCATGAGTGGGGCTTGACGAGAACACAGTGAGAAACTGTTCCTGCTTGTAAAAGCAACAAGAACAAGATGGAATAGATTATGATTAGTATAGTTTGGTTTTGTTGGTCGGTATAGACACGGTGAGCTTAAGGGCCTGTTCCTATGCTGTATGACTCTAAAACATTCGGTACAGCCCATAAGGAAAGAGGCGATTCTGGATTTGGTGATGTCCAATGAGGCAGACTCGACTTGGGAGCTTAAGGTAGAGAAACCCCTTGGGAACAGTGACCATAATATAACAGAATTCACCTGGCAGTTTGAGGGGGATGCAGGGAAAAAAATGTTTACTTGTGTGTGAGCGCACTTCTGGGTAGGAAAATAAATCCCAGAATGAGCTATAAATCAGGAAGTGGAAAGGAGGGAGGGATTCAGGAAAATCCCAATCACCAGAGAGGTGGCACTGAGTAAATGTTTGGAGCTGTGGACTGACCAGTGCCTGGAACCTGGTGGACTTCATCCTAGGATCTTAGAAGTGGTTAGTGAGATGGTTGATGGCTTCAATTTTCCAAAATCCCCTAGCTTCGGCAGGGTTCCATTATTTAGGTGGATAACAAATGTGACACCTTTGTTTAAAAAAGGGACCGAGTCAGACAGCAGGAAACTACAGGCCAGTTAGCTTAACAACTGTCATAAAGAAATGTTAGAAGCTTTTACTAAAAAATTATAGCTGGGCACTGAGCAAAATTCAAGGTAAACAGGCACAGTTAACGCTTTCATGAAAGAAAAATTATTTTTAAATAATCTATTGGAGTTCTTTGAGGAAATAACACAAGTTGTGGATAAAGTGGAATTGGTGGATATACTGTATTGTCACTAAAAACCATGTGATAAAGTGCCACATCAAAGGTTATTGAGGAGAATAAAGCTCCTGGTATAGGGGATATGGATAGAAGCTTGGCTGGCTAACAGGAAGCACAGAGTAGGTGTAAGTGGGTATTTTTCACATTGGCAAGATACAGCAAATGGTATGTCACAAGCATTGGTGCTGGACCTCAACTGTTTGCAGGAATGGAACATATAGTTGCCAAATTTGCTGATCACATAAACAGTAGTAAATAAGTTGTGATGACAACATAAGGAGACTGCAGAGGGATATCAATAGGTTAAGTGAGTGCGCAGAGATCTCGCAAATGGAATACACTCTGGAAGAATGTGAAGGTGTCTCTTTTCGAGTTATACAGTCATACAGCATGGAAACTGACCTTTTGGTCCAACTCATCCATGCTGACCAAACATCCCAATCTAACTAGCATTTGGCCCATATCCCTCTAAATCATTCCTATTCATATACCCATCCAGATGTCTTTTGAATGTTGTAATTGTACCAGTTTCCACAACTTTCTCTGGCAGCTCGTTCCATACGTGCACACCCTTTGTGTGAAAAAGTAACCCCTTAAGTCCCTTTAAATTCTTTCTTCTCTCACCTTAAACCTATGTCCTCCTGTTTTGAACTCCCCCACCCAAGGAAAAAGACCTTGGATATTCACCCTATCCATGCCCCTAATGATTTTATAAATCTCTATAAGGTCACCCCTCAGCCATCGACGCTCCAGGGAAAACAGCCCCAGCCTATTCAGCCTCTCACTATAACTCAAACCCTCCAGTGCCAGCAACATCCTTGTAAATCTTTTCTACACCCTCTCAGGTTTAACAACATCCTTCCAATAGAAGGACAACCAGAATTGTATGCAGTATTCCAAAAGTGGCCTCACCAATGTCCAAAACAGCTGCAACATGATATCCCAACTCCCAGACTCAATGTTATGACCAATGGAGGTAAGTGTGCTAAATGCCTTCTTCACTACCCTGTCTGTCTGCAACTCCACTTTCAAGGAACTATGAACCTGCACTCCAACGTCTCTTTGTTCAGCGACACTCCCCTACACCTTACCATTAAGTGTGTAAGTCCTGCCCAGATTTGTCTTTCCAAAATGCAGCACCTCATATTTATCCAAATTAAACTCCATCTGTCACTCCTCAGCCTATTGGCCCATCTGATCAAGATCCCGTTGTACTCTGAGGTAATCTTCTTGGCTGTCTACTAAACCACCAATTTTGATATCATCTGCAAACTGACTAACTATACTTCCTATATTCACATCCAAATCATTTATATCAATGTCAAAAAGCTGTGGACCCTGATCTTGTGGCACACCAAAGGTCACAAGCCTTCAGACTGAAAAACAACCTTGCACCACCACTTTGTCTCCAACCTTCAAAACAATTTTGTATCCAATTGGCTAGTTCCCCCTGGTTCCCATGCAGTCTATTCATATACCCATCCAGATGTCTTTTGAATGTTGTAATTGTACCAGTTTCCACAACTTCCTCTGGCAGCTCGTTCCATACGTGCACACCCTTTGTGTGAAAAAGTAACCCCTTAAGTCCCTTTAAATTCTTTTTTCTCTCACCTTAAACCTACGTCCTCCTGTTTTGAACTCCCCCACCCAAGGAAAAAGACCTTGGATATTCACCCTATCCATGCCCCTAATGATTTTATAAATCTCTATAAGGTCATCCCTCAGCCATTGACGCTCCAGGGAAAACACTAACCAGTCTACCATGCAGCACCTTGTGGAATTCTTTGCTGAAGTCCATATAGACAACATCTACCGCTCTGCCTTCATCAATCTTCTTTGTCACCTCTTGAAAAAACTCAATCAAATTAGTGAGACACGATTTCCCACACACAAAGCCATGTTGACTAACCCTAATCAGTCCTTGTCTTTCCAAATACATGTAAATCCTGTCCCTCAGAATCCCCTCCAACAACTTGCTCAACCTCCACTCTTCCAGCACCTCACCCATGGCTATCAATGATATAAATATCTCAGCAAGGGCCCAGCAATCACTTCTCTAGCTTCCCACAGAGTTCTGGGAAATACCTGATCAGGTCCCAGAGATTTGTCTACATTTATGCATTTTAAGACCTTGAGCATCTCCTCGTCTGTAATATGCACTGCTTTCAAGACATCACTATTTGGCAGGAAGTATAAAATAAAAGCATATTATCTAAATGGTGAGAGATTGCAGATCTCTGAGATGCAGAGGGATCTGGGTGTCCTTATGCATGAATTGCAGAAAGTTATTATGCAGGTACAGCAAGTAATCATGTAAGTTAATAGATAGTCATCATTTATTGTGAGGGGAATTGCTTCAGTTAAACAGAACTTTGGTGAAAATGCATCTGGAGTGCTGTTATTTATTTACGAAGAATATAAATACATTGGAAGCCATTCGGATTAGGTTTAACAGATTACTACCTGGAATGAGCAGATTGTCACATGAGGAGAGGTTGGAGAGACTCAGCATGTGTCTGCTAGAGTTTCGAAAAGCAGCTGGTGACTTCGGTGAAAAATACAAGATCCTGAGCAGTCTTGGTTGAGTGGATATGGAAAGGTTGTTTTTACTTGTGGGAGGATCTAGAACTTGCGATCAAAGTTTAAAAATAAAGTGTCACCATTTAAGATAGAGATCATGAGAAATGTCTTTCTCACAGATGGTCATGTCGTTCTCTTCCTCAACAGATAGCGCATGCAGAATCTGAGTATTTTTAAAGCAGAGATGGATAGATTCTTGATAAACAAGGGAGGAAAGGTTATTCGGGCAGGTGGTAATGTGAAGCCATCAGGTCAGCCATGATCTTACAGAAGGGCAGAACAGGCTTGAGGGGATGAATGGCCTCCTCCCACTCCTTAGTCAAATGTGTGTGTGTGGGGCAATCGAGATTGTGCCATCCCCCTGTTCTATCCCTGTATTCCTGCCAGTTTACTTGCTTCACCTGCCTTTTGAACACTGATCATCTCCACTTCCTGCACTCTCACATTACAGTTACAGTAGAACCAAGCTCTTCCTCACATTCCCAGGAAAGTCTGGCCAAAAAGCTTGCAACTAGCCCATTTAATCACATAGGAAACAGGAGCAGGGTAGGCCATTCAGCCCTTTGAGCCTTCTCCACTAGTCAATATGATCATAGCTGATCGTCCAACTCAGTGCCTTGTTCCCTTTAGCCTAAGAACTATATGAACATGGAACATAGAACAGTACAGCACAGCACAGGCCCTTTGGGCCACGACGTTGAGCCGACCTATTATCCTACTAAGATCAAACTACTCTGCACACCCCACATTATACTATCATCCATGTGCCTATCCAAGAGTCGCTTAAATGTCTCTAATGTATCTGACTCCACTACCACTGCTGGCAGCGCATTCCATGCACCCACCACTCTCTGTGTAAAGAACCTACCTCTGACATCTCCCCTATACCTTCTTCCAATCACCTTAAAATATATCTAACTCCTTCATGAAAACATTCAATGTTTTGGCATTGACCACTTTCTGTGGCAGAGAATTCCACAGGCTCATCATGCTATGGGTGAAAAAGGATGGAGTCAGTCATTTGGGAATGGTGTTTGGAACAATGACCAAATGAAGAGCTTCAGTCTTCCCAAGCTCGATCTAAAAGACTATTGCTCATTCAGGACTCAACTTCAGAGAATCAGCATGGCAATTTAGAAAGGTAGTGGGGTAGAGAGAGCTGGGGGTGAGGTGAAGCTGGGTGTCATCAGGGTACATGTGAAAACTAATGCTTTATTATGTTGCCAGGGTAAAGTGTAAATGAAAAAAGAGAGGGGGTCAAGGACAGGTTCTGAGGAAAGACCAGAGGGAACGGCACAGCAGCAAGAAGAGAAACCATTGCAAGTGGTCCTCTGGCTATGATACAACAGTGAAGAATGGAACGAGGTGAATACACTGCCACCCACTTTGCCTGAGAGTGGAGCAGTGTCTGAGGAGGATGGTGGACAATTGAACAAAGTATCTGCACAGGAAACTTTGTACTAACAGCAGGGAAATGAAAACAAAGCAGGTTTGAGAAGGAGACTGAGGTTCCACTAAGTGGGAATAAGTAGGTAAAAGGTTTGAAAATGGGAACAGATGGGACTAAGGAAGAATACTGTGGCAGACAGAAATGGAGAAACAAAATCACAGGAAATAAAACCAACATTTATGTGTATTAATAGACAGAGAAATGCAGCAAGATTGGGAAGCATAGTCATTGGTTAAAACAGAAAACAATGACATCATCCCAACATGCTAGAGTTTGACAATGTTGGCAACAGCTGGAAACCTTTGATCGGTAAAAAGCAAAGGAGGAGTCACAATGTCACAGCATTGAGTCACAGCACAACGCTCCTGACTCACTCACAACAAAAGCTGCCAAACTCAGCTCAGTAGGTAGAGATTCCACCCAATCAAATACAGGTTCAAACTTCACCCTAGACACTGGCCCACATAGTCCAGGCTGACACTGTGAGTGCAAAATTGAGGGAATGTGCCATTGTCACAGGGATGTCATTAAAATCTGACACTAAAAAAAGTTACATCTTCTCTCTCCATTCCAGTAAATGTAAAAGATCCCACGGCATTATTTTCAACAGCAGGGGAATTCTTCCTGGTTTCCTGAGATCAATGTTTATCCCTCATCCAATATCACTCAAACAGATAGCCTGATCACAATCACATTTCTACTTATGGGAGGTGGTTGTGCCTAAGGTGTCTCTTCTGTCTTACATCACAACAATGGTTACTCAAAATGAACTTTATTAGCAGCAAAGTGTTACAGGATTTCTCAAGAACACAAAAAAGTGCTGTAAAATGCAGGTTCTTTGTAGACTCTGTCCTAGGGAAGTGCCAGCTTCTGATGCCAGTAATGAAATAAAACAAGGAACTGCAGATGCTGGGGATCTGAAACAAAAACAGAAATTGCTGGAGAGACTCAGCAGGTCTGGCAGCATCTGAACAGTCACCAATATTAACTCTGCTTTCTTCCAAAAATGCTGCTGGTCCTGCTGAGTTTGTCCAGCAATTTCTGATTTTGTTCCTAAAACCTGTACTCTGTCTTCTATGTACTGCGGTGCCTCAGCCATTGAAAACCATGTTTACCTCCCTGCCCACAACAAATTACATACAGACATACAAATTACCAGCTGAAGTGGGCCATTCAGCCATTTGAGCCTGTTCTATCTTTTAGTAAGAGATTTGTTAGCGTTCCAAATTCCACAATCACATCTCTCCTGAAATACCTTTTTCTTTCCTGCCCAATAAGAATCTATCTGCCATCACCATAAAAATATTCAATGGCCTGCCTCCAGAACCAGAGATTCCAAAGGTGCACAACTTTCAGAGAAAATCAATTTTCCAAAAGGGAGACTCCTAATTTTAAAAGTGTCCCAATGTGTAAAAGATTGAACTGAAAAAGCCACTCATTGTCAAATGGTACACAATCACTGTTTAATCAACAAAGTAGGGATGACTGGGTAACTGTGAACAGTCACTGTTGATTCAGGCCAAGGGTGATGGTGAAATGGTACAGAATAACTGGGCAATCACCGCGATTACCCAGTGAACAAGTGGCCAGAGTCACTGTTGATTCAAGAACAGATATTGTACCTTCATTGTTTATGAGAAATGACACATTTCAATTGTCGAGACAATTTGGAGGAGCTGTTCTCCTTGGAGTGGAGATGGTTAAGAGGAGATTTGGATGACATTTCCAAAACGATGAGGGGATTTGAGTGTCGGTGGGATAACACTGTCCCCGCGCATAAATGGATGGAGATTGAGTGAGAATAGATAGAAGGGAATGTGCGAAAGCAACAAATGCAATGTGAGAAAACTCTTTCACACAGCAAGTAGCTTGGATTTGGAATGTTTTGCTTAGCAGTGTGATGGAGACAGGCTAAACGGAGACATTGACAAGGATGTTGGAATATTATTTGAAGAACAACAATGTTTAGGGTGATGGGTAATGGCTGACACTGAGTCATGACATTCGTTCAGGCAGCCAGAACAGATATGATGGGCCGAACGGCCGCTTTCTGCGCTGTCACTTTTCTCTAGTTCTATCGAACGCAGACTGTCATTTTCCTGTCCTCACTGGATTATAAAGTGTGGTGTCGGAAGACTGGAGTGCTGCTAATGGTGTACCGTTGATTAAAAAGGGTGCAAAGGGTAGACAAATAATTAGAGGCCAGTTAGTGTAACCTCAATAGTGAGCAAATTATTGGAATTAATTCTGACAGAGGGGACCGAAATAAAATTGGCTCAGTGGCAGGAAACAGAGATGATGATTGACGGGTGTTATTGTGCCTGGAAGGCTGTTGCCCAGGAGGTACTGCAGGGCACAGTACAGTATCTCCTGCTTTTTGTGGTAACTGGTAATGATCTCAATGTAAATATTGACTGGGAAGGATAAAGAAGACGGCTATCAACAGAAGTGGTTAATTTTAATAAATGGGAGAATACGCAGAGATGTAGAGGAAATAAGGGACCATGGAGTGATAGCCCACTGATCCCTGAAGCGAGTAGCTTGATAAGTTTGTGAAGAAGGCACATGGAATTGTAAAGACCACATTGTTTATTTCCTTCATTTCTAGACTGCAGACTGAAAAAAAAGTACTGTTTTAAACCAAGGAGATTGTGCAAAGAGATGGCTTCAGTTTGAAAAACCACGTTTACTGGAGCACACTGTGAGTTCTACAGAATGATTTTTTTCTTGGAACAGCGAGGGCAAAAGCAGATACAACGGAGCTGATCGTTTTGAATTAAAAGCAATCCCACTTGACAACAATGCTCCGATTGGCTCCACTCCTGGTTACCGTTCCTTGTGTTGGGCTAGTGGAGCAAGAACCACCAAGCCTGCAAAGAGAAGAAAAGAAAAATCTCTTTCCCTGTCTCGTCGTCTATTGTGCAGGTACTGCAAAGACTCCAGCAACAGCTAGCTGTCTTCCACTCAGCTTTTGCTGAGAATCTCCTTTGAACAAGGAATAAAAAGCCTCTAAAAACAGAAAGGACAAATTGTCAACCAGTGAGATTACTGATGTGCAAACGAGCTTGTGTCAAGGAACTAAGCAAGCAAATCATTGAATCTTGTGGTCTAGACAGGTGCTATCGAACTGTGCTTCCCTGAATTTCTTTCTTTTACACTCTTAATCTCCATGTCTTGTCTGTCTTCATATGTCTTCCTTAATCTTTTATGTTTTAATCCTTTACTACTCAGGCCTAATTTCCAGTTCAGAAGTTGCACATCCTTTATAATGGGGTTAGCAACAGCAGAGAAAATACAGGCTGTGGATTGTGAAGCACTGAGAGCAGGAGACACAGACAAGTTTAAAACCAAGTATTCCATTTAGAGCACAAGATGCACAATGGAAAACCTAGATGCTGTGCAGTATAGAACTGGGGCTGGAGCCAAAATCCACTGCACATGTCTGCATAGCAAGCCCCCACACACAACAATGTGAAAATAAGCAAACCATCTGCTCTGCCTGATTGTTCAGGGTTTGTTATTGGCCAGGGGCCAGAGACAATCTCTCTTACTTTTCCTGTCAGAGTGTCACAGGATCTTTGGCCCGAATCGGAACATGCAGATAGGGCCCTGGTTTAACCACACATCAGGGAAAGGGAAACATGGGTATGCCACAGAATCTACACCTGCACTACCGGGGCAATGTGGGCAATTCTACTAGTTTGAAAAAAGCAAGTGATCTCCAGCCCCTTGATGTGCTTGAATGTATCGTGAGAGCAGGCAGTGACCATTTTAATGTCGGCATTATCCACAGCGCTGTAGTTTGAGAGTTTGTGGCTGGGAACAGAAGGAATTCCAGGCTGGTCTCATCTCCTTTCTTTAGGAGGACAGCACACTCTGCTGGTCATCCACACAACCACATGAAAAATCATCGTCATCTTAATGAAGAGAGTTTGGGGAGGAGGGGGAGAGGTGTGTTTGTTTTGCTTTCGACTATCTTTGCCAGCCTCTGAGAAACAGAGAGTTATGACAGGGCCGCCCGACCCTGTGGAATGCCCATCCTGTGACACGTGGGGAATTGAGGATACTTCACGTGACTTAGATGAACACCCGGAAGTACTTTCACCTGCTGCAGAAATTTGAGCTTCAGGCTTCAAAACCTGAGTGGTGGTTCGGATCACTGCTGCGCATCCAAAAGCTAAATGTTACCTGGTTTGCACATTCAGATAGGGGACCACACTGCAGGTTAGGGGCACGGGATAAAGGAATGACCAAGCACCAGGCAGTCCAAGACAATGAGGCTTTTCATGAAATCCTGCTCAAGAATCAGTTTTCCATTCCACATACTCACAGGAGTAATAGTTCATCAAGAGCCAAGCCTGTGGCATCAGGAGAAGGGAAGGAAGACAACTGGGAGGAACACAGGAATTGCTTGGGGGATAGACCAGAGTCCTTTCTGCAGTAAATGTGACTCCAGAATAATGTGCTACCTCCTGTGGCCAGAGTCAAGAATGTCATAGGACACTCTGCATGGTCATCCATGGTCTTTGTTGGCACCAGTAACACCGGGGAATGTGGTCTTGCAGTCAGAATGGAGGGCGCTCAGTAGAAATTTAGCAAGCAGGACCTCAATGTCTGGATTACTGTCAATGTCATGGTCCAGTGAGTACAGAAATAGGAGGACAAGAATGTGTGGCTGGAAGGATGGTACAGGAGGGAAAGTTTCAAATTCCTTGGTCTGGCTGTGGGAAGATGCCACCTAAGCAAGCCATCTAACAGAGCCGGGATTTGAGATCTGTGCGGGATATTTTGCTTGTTCTGTTGGCGAGGGTTTAAACTGGTTCAATAGGGGTGTGGGAAGCAGGAGAGATATTAGGAAGTATTAACAGGGTGTGTACAAATACCAGGAGAAGCAGACAGTGTTAAAGAGAATATTAATTTGATAGGCAGAGTCAAAGTAAGGAAGAAAGTCGTGAAATTTAAATTAATTTAAATTAAACAGCATAATTGTGTTTGCATAGGGTATAGTCAATAAGAGTTGGGGTTAGAGGAGCAGATTGCCTTGTGGAATTATGATGTTGTCATAATAATAATGCTGGCTGAAGAAAGGGGTGCACTGAGTGTTAAGTATTCCTGGTTACAGAGTGCTCAGTAAAGGTAGGAAAGGAGGAGGGGTCACAGTCTCAGTAAGGAAAGGATGTAAAGGAACAAATCTGTAACAATTTTACAGAGAGATCCAAGTATTATAGAGTATTTATGATGGGGGATGTTTCCCGAATATCGAATGGAACAGTGGTCATGTCAAGGGCAGCGAGGGATAAACTTGATTTTGTTCAGGAGAACATCTCGCAGCAGTAAATGTTCAGTCCAACAAGGAAGGATTCACTGCTAGACCCGGTTCCTGGGAATAAGGTGGGCCAAGTTAGTCTGACAACATTTAGGAGGCAGTGATCATTGTAGTAGGAACAGTGTGCAGTGTTCGGGGAAAAGACAGGAGAAAGACACTAAGCCATGATATTCATTTGGAGAGCTAGTGCAGTCATGATGGGTTGA
Organism: Rhincodon typus; assembly: GCF_021869965.1. Lineage (NCBI taxonomy): Eukaryota > Metazoa > Chordata > Chondrichthyes > Orectolobiformes > Rhincodontidae > Rhincodon > Rhincodon typus. Next base: position 15,995,904 of record NC_063371.1, on the reverse strand, counting down.
ATGGCCTCCTTCCACATCACACGAATTCTGTGATTTCAGTCCTGCCATGAGAATTCCCACCAAGCTGAAACTACAGTTCCAGCTCAGAATTCTGGCTTGTCCTTTCAACAACATGTATTCCACTGGGCATGGGCAAGTTGCCAAAACATGGGCCTGGGAGCCCAATTAACACTCCAACTCACTGATCATCAATTTGCAACTCCTTCCAGTATTTCACAATATTCTCCAAGACAAACGGTATATAAAAACACATTCTGTGCGATAGTGGGATGACAAAAACAAAAGCTTTTCTGTAAAACCTTGTACCAACTCAAATCAACACAAACACCCATAGTGCAGCATGTTCTCACAACTGCTTCTCTGACAATACATCAAGATAGTCCCACTGAAGTTTGTATCGTCTGCAGATTTGGTCCCCAACCCAAATCACTGAAATGGCTTGTAAACCCTGGGACCCCAAGTACTGATCCTTGTGGTACCCCACTAGCCATAGCCTGCCAACATGAGAATTACTCATTTATTCCTCCTTCCTGTTTTCTGTCTGTTGGCCGATTATTCATCTCTCTCTGTACATGACCTTCTATTCGATGAGCTTTAATTTTTCTAACTAGCCTGCTATGGTGGATTTTATCAAAAGCCTTCTGCATATCTCAGTATACTATATCCATCAGTCCTCCTTTATTGATATTGTTCACAACACCTTCAAAAAAGCTCCAACAAGTTGACCAAACAATTTCCCATTCATACATTCTTGCTCACTATACCCAATCAGATCACTATCAATCAGATGTGTATCTTTCCCATCTTTTTATAATAGATTCGAACATTTACCCTATTCCTGACACAAAACTAACAGGTCTGTTTTCTCTTGGATTCGCTTTTTAACATTTGCGACCTTCAAATCCACAGGAAGCATTCCAGAATCTATAGAACTCTGGCAGATAATCACCAATGCATTAACTATCTCTGTAGCTGCCTCCTTCAACACTCTGGGACGTAGACCATCAGACCTCTGGGACTTGTCAATTTTCAGCCCCGTCAATTTCTCCAGTATAATCTTCTTTCTAATGTTCTTTTCCTTCAACTCATCACTCTTCCTAGTCACTTGGATCTACTTCAGGTAGATTTCTTTTATCTTTTGCAATGAAAACAGATATAAGTAATCATTTATCTTTGCTGTTACATAATAAATTCTCCTGACTGCCTGTAATGGACTCACATTCATTTTAGCTGAACTTCACCTTTTGATATACTTACAGAAGCTTTATAGTCCATTTACATGTTTTGTTGCCAGATTGTATTCATATTCTATTCTCTGTTTCCTTATCAGTTTCTTCGGTGTGTTATAAACCTCCTACTCCTCAGAATTACAATTATTTCTGACAACTTCATAGGCCTTTTCGTTTAATCTTATGCAATCATTAACTCCCGTTATTAACCAGTCCCAGATCCAACAAAAAACAGGAATTACTAGGAAAACTCAGCAGGTCTGGCAGCATCTGTGGGCAGAAAGCCGAGTTAACATTTTGGATCCAGGGACACTTCTACAGAACAGATTGTAGCTAGGAAAGAACTGGTACGTTTGCAGGACATGGGGTGGAGAGACAGAGGGGGAGAGAGGGGGAGAGACAGAGGGGGAGAGAGAAAACAACAGTTTGACAGCCAAAGGAATGGGTAAAGGTCAGCCTGGGAGAATCAATCGCTGCTAATGGGAACAATTAGTGGCTGACAATGGATTGTTTATGATAGCAGACCACATAATGATAAGGTATGGGGTGTGGGTTTGGGAAGGGACGTTGGAGAAGAAGCTCAGGCCTTAACATTGTTGACTCGATACTGAGTCCTAAAGGCTGCAGAATCCCCAAAGAAGGAAAACAAGATGCTGTTCTGGTCCAAATTCCCTGAAATTTGATGCTGTCCTTCTTGCACCAATTTTATAGTCACACATTCAAACAATCCATTCTCCTGTTCTTATGTTCACAAGTGTGTGGCAATGGGAGTAATCTTGAGATTATTGCTTTAGGTCCTGCTTTTTAATTTCCCTCCTAATTCCTCAAAATCTGCCTTCAGGACCTCACACTTCTTCCTCCTGATGTTGTTGATATCAATGTGGACCATAACTTCTGGACGAAACTCCTTCCCAAGGAGAGCATCCTGCAGATGCTCCATGACATCCTTAGCCCCAGGAAGTAACACTCCATCCTGGAGTACTATCACTGAAACAAACTCCTGTCTGATCCTGAGTACGGAATCCCCTATAACTATTGCTCTTCCTTCTCCTGCCACATACAGCTGAGATGCAAGTGGCGCCCTGGGCTTGTCTCTGGCTGCACTCCCCTGAGGAACCACGGCATTCACTAGTTTCCAAAATGGCATACTGATTGGCAAACATGACTCAGGGTACTCCTGCACTGCCTGCCTGGTTTGCTCAGACTGCCTGGTAGACCCCAAACCCCTCTCTGCCTGTACACTTCGAATTTGTGATGAGACCACCTCCCTATTCCTGTTTTCTATGCAGATACACAACAGCGACTCAAGTCGCTGCCCATGTTCCGAAACACAGTGCAGTCAGTGACACTTCCTGCAGATGTGATGGTCTGGGACACTCTAGTGACCTGCCATGCCATAACAGTAAAAAAAACCTATTTGTTACTCTTAGAATAAGTATAGACTTACAATGAAAATTTTCCAAGATGTTCTCTCTCTCTCTCTCTCTGAGAAACAAGACTTCAACATAAATACCCAACTTTCACTTTAAAGATTGGAAATACTGCCCAAACCTACTCACCAATCAGTAACAAAAACAGAAGTTGCTGGAAAAGCTCAGCTGGTCTGGCAGCATCTGTGAAGAAAAAAAAGCAGAGTTAACGTTTTGGGTCTGGTGACCCTTCCTCAGAATTACCAATCAGTCGCTTTACTATACACATGAAGACTGACTGTCATTGGGCTCAGTGCAGCTTGGCCACTCGATCCACACCCAATTTCCTCTCCTGTTCACCCCACACTCTGCAGGCTTCATTTCTCGCAGTAAACATAAATGAAAACACCTCTTTGCACCACTTTGACCACTCACTGTGTCTCAATTTAACTTTGATGAAGTCTCCCTGACTGACAGTGCACTTTGAACAAGCCCTTAGCAATACAGGAGGGGAGTAGGCCATTCAGCCTCTCAAGCCTGTTCCATCAATGATGGGATCCTGGTTGCTCCATGGCCTCACCTCAAACACCTGCCTTTGGCTTATATCCCTGAATACTTTTGCTTAAAAATTTACCTATCTCAGCTTTAAAATTAACAACTGATCCTGGATCCACTACTATTTGTGAAAGAGACAGTTCCAGACATCTACCACCCTTTGTGTGTAGAAGAGCTTCCTAACATCTCTCCTGAGCAGTCTGGACCTAATTCTCAGACTATGCCCCTAGTTCAAGAATCCCCAACCAGTGGTAACAGTTTGTCTTTATCTATCGTGCCTTTTCCTGTTAATAGCTTGAAGACTTCAATCAGATCACCCTTTAACCTTCTAAAATCTAGAGGAAACAGGCCTAATTTGCATATATTCACCTCATCACTTAACCCCTAAAGTCCAGGAATCATTCTTGTAAACCTACATTGTATTCCCTCCTAGGCCAATATCTCCTTCCTAAAGTGCAGTATCCAGATCTGCTCACAGTACTCCAAGTGGAGTCTAACCAGGGTTTTGTATAACTTCAGCTTAATGTCTGCATCCTTGTACTCAGTCCTCTAGATATAAAAGCCAGCATTCCATTAGCTTTATTGATGATTTTCTGTACCTGTTTGTGGTATTTTAAAGATCTAAACACCAAAATCCATTGCATTTAACTTCATACCATCTAGAAAGTATCCTGATCCATCCTTCTACTGTCCAAAATGGACCTTCTTAGGTAGAGGACGCTGAAGAGTCACTTGTTTTTCTGAACTTCTTGCTACAGTAATCCATAGCTAATGCAGGCAAGCAATTTTAAGTTTTTGATAATTAACTACTGATATCAGGCAGCTGTCTATTTAACTAGGTTTATCTAACTGTTCTAAGGGCTATTAGTTCTGGGTCTGATTCAGCCTTTTACTCTACAATTACACATTTAAAAGATTTACCAGTTGAATTCCCACTTTGACCCAAATTTCCAGGTACTCACTCTGTCTCACTCAATGAAGTCTCTCGACTCTGACCTTGCAGCTTCACCTGACCTACATCACGGTGACTCAGTGGTTAACACTGCTGCCTCACAGCGCCAGGGACCGGGTTCAAATCCACCCTTGGGCGACTGCCTGTGTGGAGTTTGCACATTCTCCCCATGTCTGCGCGTTTCCTCTGGGTGCTCCTGTTTCCTCCCACAGTCCAAAGATGTGCGAGTTAGGTGGATTGGCCATGCTAAATTGCCCGTAGTGTTCAGGGATGTGTCGATTGGGTGGGTTATAGGGGGATGGGTCTGGGTGGGATGCTCTGTGGGTCAGTGTGGACTTGTTGGGCCAAAGGGCCTGTGTCCACACTGTTGGGATTCTATGATCACATCTCTTTCGATTTATCCAGCTGACAGATGTCAGTGAAGCATTATTGAGTTAAAAGACATCTAGTGTATAACAATACACAGTGCGACTAGTCTAGGTAGAGAGTACAGATTAGAATCATTTGGAATGCATTTGGCAATGTGTATTAAAGTGGCCCACCGATGTTGTCATTCTGACTTCTGTTTCTGAGTGGGTGCGGTAAATGTTTGAGAGTATTTTGGGGGCTCATTTAGCTCAGATGACTGGATGGTTCATTTGTAATGCAATGACACCAACAGCAATGGGTTCAATTCCCATACCATATAGGCTCAACCTTGCGCCTTGTCTGACATGTGGTGACCCTCAGGTTACACTCACCAATTGTTGTCTACCTCTTGAGAGCAGCCTCTGATCCTCTGGGACAATGGTAACTTCCTGCCTGAGTTTGTCACACAGTGCTGTAGGAATAGTTATTGAACATCCCTTGCTGTTACAGCAGCTGAAAACTTTGCCAGTTGGCACCACTCATTCTGGAGCTACAGTTGAGCAATTGACAATGAATAGCTCACATTTAAGCCAAACGACAGGGGGAATCCATCAGAAAATGTTCTCAACTGTAATCAGCCCTGGGTCCATCCATCCACCATCCAACTCTAACTTCCTTCCATTGTGGCAGCGTTCTTGTTCTTGGATTCTCTTGAAGCTGGAAATGATTTAACTGGCTTCGCTGGGTTCTCACACGACTGAAAAGTGTGAATCGGGATTGACCTGGGCACCCACAGCTCACTAAGTCATTGCTGGTTATTGGGGGGTGGTGGGAGTCACCTCTGGTTTTCCTCTGGGCACACTGGAAGTTTGTGCTCAATTTGGACAGTCCTCATATCATGCTGAACCTAATTCCAGTGGTTGCCTCCACATAGGCCGCAGTGTTTTCCCACTGTCGTGCAGAAGATTGGAAGCCTTTTGGTTTTTGGTGCATCCCTGCAGCACTTGCATTGCACACCTCGATGTTGCTTGCCCTGTGAAATTCATCCACAGAGGATTGCTTTCAGGTTTCCGTACTCCTCCACGCTATAACTTGCCAATCGAAGGTGAAATTTCTGCAGCAAGATCTGGGTGCATTGAATTTTCTGAAGAAGGGTCTAGGCCCGAAACGTCAGCCTTCCTGCTCCTCTGATGCTGCTTGGCCTGCTGTGTTCATCCAGCTCTACACCTTGTTATCTCACAATGTAGAACCACCTTGTTTGTGGTTTTGTACACACCACTGAGTTCTCATGAAGCTCAGGTGTCTGTTGAAAGCCGTCCTGAGTTTTGTTGTGGTGCCCACAGCAAAGCCAAGAATTGTGTTATACAGAATCGGAGGTTGCTGCTGTTGCTGGTTTAGAAAGGAAAACTTAATTCTGTCTGTTGGCTTTGCCCAAGTTGTAGCATAATTCCATTAATCTTTGAATTCAGAATTCCAAAACTTTGACTGGGGAATGTGGTTTGTGCACACAATCCTTATTTACTGTTGCCACATTTTTCTTTTCATGGAACTTTATGCCAGTGAATTGCCACAGCAAAATCACTTATTTCATTTTCCAAATCAACTTTCACAATGGAAACACAGACGCTGGTGACTGGTTTCTGAAGTTCCTCTCACTCCCCAAGTAGTGTCACCAAAGAAACACACAAAAATTACCACAGGATTCATCAGCAGAAACTCAACCTCTGCGATGGTGACTTCAGAAATCAGCAATACACACACACACACACAGACACACACACCCTCTGTCAAACAAACACACACACACACACACACACACACAAACACACACACACACACACCCCTTGTGAAGTGGAGGCATCCTGAGTGACTTGACCATTTTTCACTCTTTACTGTTTACTGATCATATCCTCCTCCCAGTAAAGTATTACGCAGTTCAGGCACCTCACTGTTCTCCAAGCCATGGCAATGTTTGCTCAAGTGACTTGACTGAAGCACATATCTTGGGGAGATGGTGGCAATGCCACGAGTAATCCAGAGCTACAGGCTAATGTTCTCTGGACAAGGGTTCGAATCCCACCACAGCAGGTGGCATGGCAATTCAAATACGTTAAAATTTGGAATAACATTTTAAAAAACTCTTGATGGTGACCACGTAATCGCTGTTGATGCTGTAAAAACATTCAGTTCACTAATGCCCTTTACTGGATTGGCCCACATGTGACTCCAGACTCAGAGCAATGTGGTTGGTTCTTCTCAATAAATGCTGGCCTAGGCAGCAACGCCACATTCCATAAACAAATAATAAAAAAAATCCTGAGGGGTCTTGACAGAGGACATGTGGAGAGGATGTTTCCTCTTACGGGAGAACCCAGTACCAGAAGTCACTGTTTGAAGACAGATATGAGCCAAGACTTTTGCTCAGAGAGGGTCATGAGTCTTTGGATTGCTCCAAAAGGGAGATGGAAGCAGAACCTTTGAACAGGTTTAAGGCACAGGTGGACGGATTCTTATTAAGCAAGGGGTGAAAGGTTATCAAGGGTAGGCAGTAATGTGGATGTAAGTTTAAAATCAGATCAGTCATTGCCTTACCGAATGGTGGAGCAGGCTGAAGGGCCGAGTGGCCTACTCCTGTTCCTAATTTACATGCAAGCATAACTTTCTCATCAGGGTGGAAAGGAGCATTCAGAATACATCACTGTCCTCCAAGGATCCTTCAGCAGCAATGCTACAAAGGAATGACAAGGACCAAACAGTTACCCTGGAACGACTAACTGGGTTATCTCCCAGTGGGATATAGTGCGCTATGAGACAGTATGGTCATCATACGTTTGGAATGGAAATTCAGTGCAAGTAAGCGATCTCACATGCTGTAGTTTGATCATTTGAAGTTAGCATGAGCAATAGAAAATGAAAGTCTGGTTTCAGTGAAGTGACCGCAAAGTTGTTGGATTGTTAGACAAACTCAATGACCCCTCTCAGGGTCTTTTGGGAGGGAAATCTGTCATCATTTTCCAGTCTGGGTCTATCTGTGCCTCCTCTTCCACACCTTAAACACTTCACACACACCAAAACATCACATTTGAATGTCAGGACAGGAACACACATCTGCAGCTCCAGCTAATAAAACCAAACTTGGATTTTTAATGCAAATTTTTTTTTTTACAAGAAAAGTTCACTATTATCTTATCACTATGCTAAATTGGAAACTGTGACAGTTTTCTCAGTGCACTTACAAAAAAACACAAGTTAATGAAACTCTTTTTAACCAACAGTATCAATGTCGAATGTCTGTCCTGTGGGGAGCTGTCCTTTTCTTTCTTACAAAAGGGGAACAGTAACAGCACATTTTTTTAAAAGACTCTGCAAAAAGAACTTTTCTTTCTTAAAAGAAAAGACACCAAAATAATAATCTTTGTGTTGAATTGGAAGTCAAGTGGTTAAAACAGTGAGGAGAGGGTCAGGTTTCTCTGAAGGCCCTTTCTCCCCATTATAATTTCAATTTGAGGAAGCTTCTACCCCGCAGTCTATGATCTCAAACCAACAGCCCCCGAAATCCGACTGTGGCAAACTTGCATTCGCTTGAAGCTCGTGTTGGACATTAGATCTTAGGTTGGCAGAAAAGGGGTGGCTTGGACTGCTCGGATGCAAATTGAATGACACCAATGTTGTCTGGAATGTGGTCAGTTGTTCACAGACAGTCAAAGACTGAACTCAAAGCCCCACAAATGCCTATGTTTGAAGACATCTGCTGTGAACAAAAGATCAATGCGAGAGCCAACTCTCTTGCTCTTACTCAGAATTCTCTCTAGCAGCAAACTGCCAATCTGAGCAATCCATCAATGCCTCAGTGTGGACAGTCACTGGCCTGGTACACTTCAAGCTGACCTCATGCCCCCTCTTGACATAAAAACAGTGAGAACAAAGAGATTACATTGAGACCCTCACCAACAATCAGCGAGATCACTAAGTTTAATAATGAAAACACCTCAAGAGCTTACCTCTTCATCTGCTGTACTCACTTTTCTCTGGAAAGCCACAGGTTTCAGTACTTGGCATTTAACAGGAGGGGAGATGAGAGATAAACCCTGAAAGCAACTCTCTGGTTCATTCGAGCAAGCGACCTTTAACCAAAACTGATTTCCTAGTCTGTGGCAATCCACACGAGAAGGAATCCATCCCTGACTAGTGATGCTTGGCATTTTGCATCACCTCTGCCCTCTGTTGTACAAAAGCAGCTACCTTCCTTGCAAAGCAAAAGATGCCCAGCTGCAGCCCAACAGAGCTCACTGGAGGAGTGCTGCAAAAACAGAGCTCACTGGAGGAGTGCTGTAAGAACAGAGCTCACTGGAGGAGTGCTGTAAGAACAGAGCTCACTGGAGGAGTGCTGTAAGAACAGAGCTCACTGGAGGAGTGCTGTAAGAACAGAGCTCACTGGAGGAGTGCTGTAAGAACAGAGCTCACTGGAGGAGTGCTG
>NC_063371.1:15967789-15986924 GCF_021869965.1 Rhincodon typus | reverse complement strand
CTCACTGGAGGAGTGCTGTAAGAACAGAGCTCACTGGAGGAGTGCTGCAACTTTGATGTATGGGCCTGACCACATGCAGTCAAACTGACATTTTGTGACTGTTGGCTGCCAAACATCTGGAATATTCACAAAGTGATCGTCATCTGGAGGACCTTTTCATTCAGAGCTACAACAAACCCAATACTGCTGTCTTAGGACAATTGTCCTGCTAATCAATGCACCACTGCCTCCAAAGGCAGTGACACTGATTTGTGCCAACAGTTTCGGGTGGGTACTGCAACACTGTTTCAGAGCAGACTCCCTTTGTTCAGGGTGATTTAGGATTCTTTGCAAAGGCTGCAGTACAGTCTAGAATTGTCGGTGTGTTGCCATTAAGTACAGAGGGACTCGAACGAAGAGCCCTGCAAACAGACATTGCAAGACAATGAAAGCACACACTGGGAAAAATTTTCCAGACTTGCACACTAAAGATCCGAAATTTGCAAACACTGGATGGTCGCTGTTTTTCTCAGACAGTCAGTGGCAGAGATCCTGCAGCTCATTAAATTTACTTTCAGCACTCTTCAGAGAGGGAACCAAAAATGTAACTTTTGCTTTGGGAAACTGAGTGACATCAGTTAACAATTGTGCAGTGCAGCCTAGATTTTCTTGGTTCATGCAATCTCGTGGATGAGCTTTCATTGGGTAACGAGGTCTGAACATCATTTCCCAGATAAAGCAGGGTTTTAAAGCAAGCATATCTGAACTGTGGGAGTAATGTTCCAGAGGGTCTTTGTGGCCCAACCCTTTCACAGGTTTGGGAAGAATAACTATCACCAGCTCTTCAACTTCAAGAACCGTTAATTTTCCATCCGAAAGGCGAGGTGATAAAAGATGTATACCAAAGATCTCAGATCTGTTCTCTCTCTGATCATCTCCTCAAGCACTGCAGCATCTTGAACTCAATACCGAAATAGGACAAGTTTGACCAAGAAGATGTAATCTGCAGAGCAGAACCCAAACAATCAGATTTCCAAATGTACAACACTGAGAGCTTGGTTACAAGAACACTGCAGGAGTCTCCTGATTACTGACAGTGCTATCAAGCGAGAGACAATGTGCAACATGGGTGGGAGGACAGACAGACAGTCAGTTAGAATAAGAAAAAATGGGGAAGAAAGCAATTGAGAGAGTGGACAGATACAGACAGTAGGGGAAAGGAATGGAGACAGAGAGAGACAGACAGAGTGGCAGATACAATGGGGAGAAAGACAGAGGCAAGGCAGAGAAGAAGAAACAGGACAGAGTGAGTTGATTTCAGTCACTTTTCAACTGACCTCACAGACGGGCACCAGCTCAGAGACATGTCCCCAAAGACAACACCAGAGTTCATGACAGAACATCTTTCTCGAGCTGACCTTCCCAATTCATCAGGATTCAATCTAGTTCACACATACAGGTTCATTCATTTTACAATGAAGTTTCAAGATGGGATACAGACATTGTACCATATAACAGGCTTGTTTTTTTTTAAATAAAAACTTGGAACAAATCAATTTTGTTTCCATGCTTCCTTTTTCCAAAAGGCTTCCCATGAGCCACAATAAAAAAAAAACAAATCGGAGCCAGATTTGTAAAAAAGCTGATGACGACTCATTGGGAACTGGGATAGAGTTGTCCGTGGGCAGGACTGTTCAGGTGGCTGAAAATGAACAGACAGGAGAGCTGAGTAGCTCTGCGCATATGTCCTCAGCCTCACCAGCTGAAATGGTACAAGTCATTGCAAGTATAGGTGAAGGTAGCAGGTAAAAAGGGCCTGCACAGGGGAGTGGGCAATGGCAGGTCAGTCATCACAAAGGAGGCAAGTGATGCTTTCGAGAACACACTGATATCCTTCTGGGTTCCCTGTCTGTCATTGTCTACTGCAGTGCAACACAAGCAAGTAGTCCAGTCCTTCTCCCCTCAACACCCTGAACCAGGGTGAGAACAAATATCAGACTTGGGCACTCAATGCGAAGATGACTCACGAGCGGGACTGAGATAGTTATGCACTTCCCAAATGCACCACACATTCCCCAGAATGCTCCTTCAGAAAACTTAGCAAGGCCCGCGCAAACTCAAGGGCTACGTCAGTCGGCTTTTCTCCAGTCACTTCAGTCCAAGAGGGAGGCGAAGTCAAAGAGATCAAATTTCTCAATATTCCAGTAAAACTGGGCATCGATCACAACAGAGGTGAAGGGACAGGCTGGGAGCTATGGGTCTCAGGACACTCCCAAGCAATTACAATAAATAAATAGGACCTCATTGCCCCTATGACAAAGGGCAGGTGAACTGTTAGTGTGCCATCTTATCTTTTCCTTTCATTCCCTGGGTGTTCTTGGCAGTTGGCATCCCTGGCTGTGTGGGCATGGGGCGCTGGCCCATTGCTTGCTGCCGGCGATCAGCAGATATGTTGGTGCTAAATGGGACTCGCCCAGGTACCTGCTGCTGCTGTGGGGAGGCGTTTTGCAGTCCACGGGTAGCTTGGTAACCCTGAGGGGGCCATTTCATCTGTGCCTGGGCCTGGGCTCGAGCCTGAGCCTGAGCCCGAGCTTGGGTCTGAGCTCGCGTTTGGGCCTGAGTTGGAGCTGGTGGAGGAGTCGGAGATGGAGCTTGGGGCTGATTCATCATCTGCGGCTTGTGGGGAGGCATCCTTTCATTGATCCGGTCCAAGCCCCTGGCCTGTTCAAAGCTGATCCTCTGCAGCGAACCTCTCCCTTAGAGACAGAGACACAAGCAACATGTAAGGCACTGCACTGGCAATCACTCAGCTCACAGAAAAACAGGAACATAGCAAACAGGAGCTGCTGTCGACAATTCAGGCCCTCAACTCCACCGTTCAATAAAATCATGGCTCATCTTCACCCTCTACTTGGAGGAATTGTAAACCGTGAGAAGGTCAGGGTAGAATCCAAAGTGGTTGGATAGGTGGCTGATGTGGTTCACTTCAGAGAAATGTGAGGTGATGCACAAGAAGAACACAAAGACAACCTAAACTAGGGGTACAATTCTAAAGGGGCTGAAGGACCAAAGGGACCGGGGTGTAAATGTGCAGAGATCATTGAAGGTGGTCGAATTGGCGCAGACAGAAATTAATAAACTGCATAGTGTTCTCAGCTTTACTGATAGGGACAAAGTATACATGAACAAGAAGGTGATTTTGAAGTTACTTTGTCAACCTCATTCACAGTATTGTGTACAGTTGTGGGGACACATTATAGGAAACATGTGAACACATTGGAGTCAGTGCAGAAGCCATTTAGAAGAACTGTTTCAGGAATGAGAAACTTCAGTGATGAGGACAGACTTATAAAGCTTGGAATGTTCTCCTTGGAGAGAAGACTGAGAGGAGATTTGAGAGAGATTTACAAAATCATGAGCAAGTTGGATGAAACAGGTAGAGAAACCTTCCCACTCTTAAAAGGAACAAGAAAGAGACGGCATAAATTGAAAGTGATTTGCAAGGGGAGCAAATGTGATGTGAGAAAGAAACTTTTTTTCCTCAGTGAGTAGTGAGGATGTGGAATGTATAGCCTGGAAATGTGGTGAGACAGGCATCTGAGGCATTTGGGAAGGTACTCGAAGATTATTTAAAAATAAAGGGTATGCTGAGGAAAAGGCAGGAAAATGGCACGGTCTTGATATTTATTTGGAGAGCTGGTGCAGACACAATGGGTCAAAAAGCCTCCTTTTGCACCATAAGACTGTGAAATTCTCTGACAACATTTTCCCGCACCATCCTCACATTCCTACAACTAAAGGTCACTCTTTTCGGACAGAGATGACAGAAATTTTACACTCAGAGGATTTGTGACTTTGGAGCACTCTGCCCCAGAAGCTGGTGATGGTGGGGGTCATTGAATATTTTTAAAGGCAAAGTGGATAGGTTCTTGTTAGGTCAGGGAATCAGAGGTTATCGGGAAAAGATGGGAAGGTGGAATTCAAATCACAACCAGATCAACCGTGGAACAGTGGGGCAGGCTTGATGGGATAAATCGTCTACTTCTGCTCCTCATTCCTCTGTACAAATTTAGGTTTAAATTGAAGCCAGGTTGTTCAAGGGTGTTAAGTGGAAGCACTGTTCTATGCAATTGGTGATGGAAATCTGGAGTATTTCTCCCAGAAAGCATGAGAGACTAAAGGGGAGGTGGTGCAGGCTGATTGCTACATTGACGTTGGCTAAGATTATGAGACATCCCAAAGTTAGGTGAGTAAATGGAATGACGTTGTGGATGACGGCTGATTGGATGAATGGCAGAGCAGACTTCAGTTGTTGAATGGTCTCGTCTTGCCCCTCTGCTTGCTCAGTTAGAAATAGACAGGTGATGGCTTGGTGGTATTAGCACTAGACTATTAATCCAGAAACTCTGGTAATGTTCTGGGGGCCCCATTTGAATCCTCCCATACAGACCTCCAGAATTCCTCCCCCACTGCCCCTCCAACCACTTTTTCCTTCACAGGGTGACTATCTTAGAGTCATACAGCAGAGAAAGAGGACTTTGGGCAGACCAACTTACTAATTATACCTCCTACTTTCACATCTAAGTCATTAATGCACATAACAAACAGCAAGGGTCATAGCACCGATCACTGGTACACAAAACATCCCTCCACCATCACCCTTTTGCCTCCGATTTGCAAGCTAACTTTGGACGCAGTTTGCCCACTTGCCTTGGATTCCATGTGCTCTTACATCTTAGACCAGCCTTCCATGTGGGACCTTGTAAAGGCTTGACTGAAGGCCACGTAAACAGTACTACCCTCATCAATATATTTAGTCACCTTTTCAAAAAACTCAAATTAAATTGGTCAGACAGGATCTCCCTCTATCAAACCTGTGCTGACTATTCCTAATCAATTTCTTCCTATCTAAGAGACAAAAAAAAACTACAGAGGCTGGAATCCAAGGTAGACAAACAGGCGACTGGAAGAACACAGCAAACCAGGCAGCATGTGGAGGAAAGGAGCAGTCAACATTTCAGGTATTACCCTACTTCAGGACTCCTGAACGCTGTGGTCCTGAAGAAGGGTAATTCCCAAAACACCGACTGCTCCTTTCCTCCAGATGCTTCCTGGGTTGCTGTGTTCTTCCAGCCTCCTGTTTGTCTACCTTCCTTTCTAAATATTAATTAATCCTGTTCTTCAGAAGTTTTTCCAAGCATTTCCCTACCGTTGACATCAAAACTGGTCTGTAACTACCTGGCCTATCCCTGCTGCCCTACTTGAACAAAGAAGCCACATCATCTGGTCCTTCACCTGTGTCCAGTGAAGTATTAGATATCACCACTGGGCCCTACCAATTTCTCCCTTGCCTTCTATAGCAGCCTGGGATACATCTCATCAGGTCCTGGAGACTAATCTACCTGTGTACCTGCTAAAACATCCAACATGTCCTCCTCATTCATCTTAATTCGTTCTAGTAAATCTGTGAATACTTGAAAAGTATTCATTTCGGACCATGCCCACGTCCTCTGACTTCACATAAGTTTGCCCCTTGGGTCTCAAATAGTTCCCACTCTTTCCCCGGTAATCTAGTTTTAACATACTTGGGTTGTCTGTGATCCCTGCTGCCAAAGATATTTTGTGGCTTCTCTTTGCTCTCCTAACTTGTTTTCTAAGCAACCCCCCTCCTACATCTTTATACTCCTGAAGGGCCTCCCCTGTTTTTAACTTGACATATGCCTCCTTTTTCTTTATTAAACTCTCAATATCCCTGGACATCCAGGGTTCTTTGGACTTGCTGCTCTTGTCCTTCACTCTGGCAGGAACACAGTGGTCCTGAATTTTCACTACATTATTTTTGAAAGATTCCCATTTGCTAAATGTAAAGTTACCTGCAAGTAGCTGCTCCCAGTCTATGTTTGCCAGACCCTGCCTTTTTTTTTATTCATTAACGGAATGTGGGCATCACTGGCTAAGCAGCGTTTATTGCCCATCCCTAATTGCCCAGAGGGCAGTTAAGAGTCAACCACATTGCTGTGGGTCTGGAGTCACATGTAGGCTAAACCAGGTAAGGATGGCAGTTTCCTTCCCTAAAGGACATTAGTGAACCAGATGGGTTTTTCCAACCATCGACAATGGATTCATGGTCATCATTAGATTCTTAATTCCAGTTATTTTATTGAATTCAAATTCCACCATCTGCCAAGGCAGGATTTGAACCTGGGTCTCCAGAACATTATCTGGGTCTCTGGATTAACAGTCCAGCGATAATACCGCTAGGCCATTGTCTCCCCATAATATCTAATGATATTGCAATTGGCCTTCTCCCAATTTTGACAACTTAACTTATGCACTATCCTTATCCCTTTCCATAATGACTTTGAAATTTAGCAAGTCATAGTCACTAGCCCCAAAATGCTCACTCACTTGAAACTTCCACCACTTAACCAGCTTCATTCCCTAGAATTAGTTGAGCACAGCCTTTCTCTAGTTGGACTATCTACATACTGGCACAAGAAGCTCTCCTGGATGCACTTTAAAAATTCCACCGTCTCATCCTTTCACACTAAGGTAATCCCAGTTATTGTGAGCCAATTGAAATCCCCTACAATTATAATCCTATTTCTCTAATATCTCTATGTGATTTGCCTATGTATCTGCTCCTCTATCATCCACTGACTGTTGGGAGGCCTGTCGTATAATCCCATCAAAGTGATTGTCCCCTTTTTTGTTAATTTCTATGTTCTACCCAGATGGCCTCATTTGAAGATCCTTCTAAGACATCATCCCTCATTACTGCAGTGATGGTCTTCTTTACCAACAATGCAATGACCCCTCCCCCTTACATCCCCTCACTATCATGCCTAAAATGTCTGCACCCTAAAACATTGAGCTGCCAGTCCTGTCCTTCCTTCAACCACATCTCAGTGATTGCAACAATATCATATTCCCATGTGCTGATCAATGTTGTGAAGTTCATCTGACTTACTAACCAGGCTTGTTGCATTAAAGTAGATACAATTAGCTTTCAGGACCTCTCATGTGCCTTATCGTGCCCATGTCTACTCCATCACCTGGACTATCCCAGCATTCTTTCTATATTTTCATTACCTATTTGGGCTTTGCACCCAACGTTACATCTACTGTGTGCCCCATCCCCCTGTCAAATTATTTTCAAACCACCCCAACAGCACAAGCAAACCTCCCAGCATGGACACTGGACCCATTCCTCATCTACATTGAAATAACTCAAGTAATATATCAGCTTTTCTTCCCTAATTTCTATCAAATTAGACTCTGGCCTTTTGACTACATCATCTTTATCCAGTGCTACAATTACACTGCTATTCCTATCTGTTTTATTCTATTCCTATCTTTCCTGAATTCTGATCCCATTTCTCTGCTTCTGTTGACTGAGTCTCTCAGCACTACTGTACATTCAGGCCATGCTTCAGATCACCAAATTATTGCCCACACAATGTGCTTTCACACTCCAAACTCAATTGAGATTGTTCCCCGTTTCCCACTGTCCAGAACATCTTCCATCTGAACTATTCCTTAATCGCCTCAAGTCCTCCATACTCATTTCCACTCTCCAAGATGTCTCTTGCCCAGCCAAATTACCTTCAACCCTCCACCTTCCAGCGAAGCCAAGGGCTAGAGTGTTCAGATGTGCAAGTTTCCGGTCCTCTCGCATAAATCCTACTGCCTCAGGAATCTGAAGCCATCTCCTGCACCATCCCTCCAGCCACAGGTCAATGTGGTTTCTACCACTTAACCACTGGAAGGGCAAGAGGGAGCTTTGTTTAAATTTTTTTATTCACTCATGGGATGTGTGCATTTATAGACCATTCCTAGTTGCCCTCTATGATGGTAACAGTGAGATGCCTTCTTGTAAAGCTGAGATCTATTTGTTGTAGGGACACCCACAAAGTTGTTAGGGAGGGAGTTCCAGGATTTTGAACTCACAACAGCAGAGGCATAGCGATATATTTTCAAGTCAGGGCAGTGCATGGATAAAGGGGAATTTGGAGGAGATGGTGTTCCCACATAGCTTCTGCCCTTGTCCTTCTACATGGAAGTGGTTGTAGATTTGGAAGGTGCTGTCTAAGAACCTTTGGTGAAGTTCTGTAGTGCATCTTGTAGATAGTACACACTGCTGCTACTGAGCTTTAGTGGTGGATGGAGTGGATGTTTGTGGGTGTGGTCCCAATCAATCAGACTGCTATGTCCTAGATGCTGTCAAGCTTTGAGTATTGGGTCTGCACCTATCCAGGCAAGTGGGGACTATTTGATCATACTCCTGGCAGTTGTAGAGATTACCACCTTTAACCTCTGCTATTTCACCCCTTCCTTCCCAAGATCCTTAAACTTTAACTACTGGACCTCAAAACCTTCCCCTTCCTATCTCACCATACCCCAAAAGGACCATGCTTTCTGGCTCTGACCTTTTTCCTCCTCAAAATACTCTGTTCCACCAGCAATTTCCTTCCTCCTTCACCAACGGGGCAGTACAAATATGCGGAACTGATCTGGGTATTTCGAGAAACATGCTTATCCTCCTGACTGTCAAATCCTATCAAGTCACTGCATTCTGATACTTGGCTAAAGAAGAAAGAACAATACAGCCCTTTGGCCCTCCAAATCTGCGCCGACACATTTTGCCCTTCCATACTAAAATTGTCTTTCCTTACAGGATCCATATCCCCCGATCCTCTTTCTATTCATGTATTTGTCCAGGTGCTTCTTGAATACTGATATGGTGTTTGCTTCCACTACCTCCTCTGGCAACGCATTCCAGGCACTCACCACCCTTTGTGTAAAAAAACCTGCCTCGTACATCTCTCATAAACTGCCCCTCACACCTTCAATCTGTGTCCCCTTGTAATTGATCCCTCCACCCTGTGAAAAAGCTTCATACTTTCTACTCTATCCATGCCATTCACAATCTTATAAACTTCTATCAGGTCACCCTTCAATCTCCTGTATTCTACAGAAAACAAACTCAGTCTATCCAACCTTTCCTCATTGCTTAAACCCCCACACCAGGCAACATTCTGGTAAACCTTTTCTGTACCCTCTCCAAAGCATCCACATTCTTCTGGTAGTGTGGTAACTAGAACTGTACACAATATTGCAAGTGTGGCCTAACTAAAGTTCTTTAAAGCAGCAGCATAACTTGTCTATCCTTATACTCAATATCCCTTCCAATGAAGGCAAGCATGCCATAGGCCTTTTTTATCACCTTATCTACTTGTGCTGTCACCTTCTGTGATCTGTGGGCCTGCACACTCAGGTCCCTCTGCATATCAATACTCCTTAGGGTTCTGTCATTCGCTGTATAATTTCCACCTGGACTTCCACCTGACCTTCCAAAATGCATCACCTCACATTTGTCTGGATTAAACTCCATCCACCACTTTTCTGCCCATGCCTCCAACTGATCTATATCCTGCTGTATCCTCTGACAATCCTCCTCACTATCTGCAACTCCAACAACCTTTGTGTCATCTGCAAATTTACTAATTAGACCAGCTACATTTTCCTCCAAATCATTTATGTAGGTCATAAACAGCAGAGGTCCCAGCACAGATCCCTGTGGAGTACCAGTGGTCACAACCCTCCATTCCAAAAAACATCCTTCCATCGCTATTGTCTGTCTCCTATGACTAAGCCAGTTCTGTACCCATCTTGCCAGCTTATCCCTGATACCATGTGACTTCACCTTTTGTACCAGTTTGTCATATGAGGGACCTTATCAAATCTTTACTGATGTCCATGTAAACAATATCAACCGTTTTCCCTCATCAATTGTCTTTGTCACCTCCTCAAAAAACTCGATCAAATTAGTGAGGCACTTGATGCCTCGCACAAAACCATGTTGTTTATCGCTAATCAGTCCATTTGTTTCTAATGTGTACAGATCTTGTTCCTGAGAATCTTTTGCAATAATTTCCCTACAACTGACGCGAGGCTCACAGACATGTAACTTCCTGAATTACCTCGTTACACTTTTTAAACAATGGGACAACATTAGTGATTCTCCAGTGCTCTAGGACCTCACCTTGTTCTCTCACCTCCCTCAATATTCTGGAATAGGCCCCTTCAGGACCTGGGGATTTACCTGCCTTTATACTTTTTAAGATGCACAACACCTCTGCCTTTTTAATAGCTACTTGGCTTAGAAATTTGACACTCCCTTCCCTGAGTTCATCCTCCAACAATTCCTTCTCTTTGGTGAATACCGAAACAAAGTATTCATTTAAGATCTCACCTACCTCTTCTGGCTCCACACATACATTCCCTCCTTTGTCCTTGTGTGGGCCAACCCTTTTCCTGGCTACTCTCTTGCTTTTTACATATGTATAAAAAGCTTTGGGATTCTCCTTAATCTTGCCTGCTAACAAATTTTCATGACCGCTTTTAGCCCTTCTAATTTCTTGCTTAAGTTCTTTCTACTTTCCTTATATACATCAAGGGCTCTGTCAGTTCCCATCCTCCTAGGCTTTATGTATGTTTCCTTTTTCTTTCTGACCAAGGTCATAACATCCCTAGTCATCCAAGGTTCACATAACTTGCCATACATATCTTTTATTCTCACAGGAACATGCTGCTCCTGAACTCTTATCAACTGGCTTTTGAAATACTCCCACATGACTAATGTGGATTTACCCTCAAACAGCTGCCTCCAATCAACACTCTCCAGTTCTTGCCTGATATTGTTGTAGTTCACCTTACCCCCGAGGACTGCTGTTATCCCTATCCATGAGTATTATAAAATTCATGGTATTATGGTCACTACTCTCCCACTGGAACTTCACTGCCCTGGCTCATTTCCCAAAACTAGGTCCAGTATAACTCCTTCCCCTGGATGGACTGTTTACATATTGTGTCAAGACACCCTCCTGAATGGTCCTTACAATTTCTGCTCCATCCAAGCCTCTAGCACAAGAGCTGTGCTGTAGCATGTGGTCAACTGCCGCACAGTGCCATGAGAGTGCACTTCATTCCCCCAGCCCTGAGCTCTCATGCTTCTCACTGATACTCGAGACTGGAAACTTGATTCAAATCTGAAGGTGCTGTGTTCAAGTCCCACTCCAGCTTCAGTGCTCAAAATACCAAGGGTCGTAGACTAGAGCAGCCCTGAGGGAGCCCTACTCTGACAGGGGTGCTGTTTTTCAGGTGAGATGCTAACTGAAGCTGCATCTGCCTATTGAGGTAAATGTAAAAGATTACATGGCACTGTAACAACAGCAGCAGGGAGTTCTCCCTGGCATCCTGGCCAATACCTATTCCTCAATTAATTACGGAACTAACTGCATGATACTGGCACAACCAAAGCAGAAGACATTCTAAAACATGCACACCAGAAGATTCATAGCTTTCTGTATGTTTTGCACTGGTTCCCAGCTCTCTCTTTGCTCAGGTTTGTGCAGCTGGAGGTATCTTCCATGCATGTGTTATCCAGGACACGGGAAGTACCCTGGAGTTTCCACAAAGCACAGCAATTACAGACAACAGCTCTCAACCTCCTCAGAATGCTTCAAAATAAATCCGAACTTGGTTCCAGGTTGAGGACGCATCTATTGACTTGTTCCTTGGTTACAAGCTGTGGATCCACATTCGCACTTACCGTTTTAATGTTGTTTGAAAGCAATTCCAAAGAACACAGGCCCCTGCAGATACTCTTAACTCTGGGCCCACGAGTAAATGCAGGATTGGAGATTTTAAGCACAACATGTTGACTGGCTGAGTATGCACAGGCATAGATGTTTTATGTTTTAAAAAAATCAGAAATGGCTGCAGACACTCAGCTGATCTGGCAGCATCAGTTGGGAAAAATCAGAACTGATGAAGAGTCACTGGACTCGAAACATTAACTCTGTTTTCTCCACAAAGATGCTGCAGACCTGCTGAGTTTCACCGGCAATTTCTGTTTTAGATCTTCAGCATCTGCAGTCCTTTGTTTTATTTTACTGGCTTTAAATGACTATTTAGAGATTTAAACTTTAACAGGAACTAAATCCAATCAGGGAACCAGGTTTAATAGACAAGAGCTCTTCCTGATGTCTGAAAACCATTTTGGAAAAAAGAACAACTGAAGCTGATGTTGTCAGGAGTTACACAGCAATGAGTAATAGTCAATAAATGGAGCTGGAAAAGCACAGCCGGTCAGGCAGCATCCAAGGAGCAGGTAAGTTTCGGGCCAAAACGTTGACTTTCCCGCTCCTTGGATGCTGTTTGACCTGCTGTGCTTTTCCAGCTCCACGTTTATTGACTCTAGTTTCCAGCATCTACAGTCCTTACTGTCTCTAAGCAATGTCTACTAACTTTATACATAGTCGTAAATGAGATCAGGAAATCAAAGTACACAGTAAGTGCAGAGTTAATAACTGACAAACTAGCATACATGAAAAATGCAGTCATTATTCTCAGAAAGGGTGAACTATACTTCATTCCAATTGCACAGTGGCCTTAATTTCCCTTTCCAAACTGAGACTACTGTGGCACCAGGATTTAAACCTCCAGGAACATGGAAATAACCATTTCCGACCTAGCTGCTTCACTTAGAATGGGAGCAGTCCTGACTTCCAACATGTAGTGAAACTCCCAAAAGTCCCTTCCAAACCCACAAACTGTCCCACTGAGAAGGACAAGAGCAATGGGTATGTAGGAAGACCATAACCTCCAAGCACAGTATCAGACTGACCTGGAACTACATCTCTGTTCTTTCAGTGTTATGGTTCAAAAGCCTTGAAACTCCCTTCCAAGGAAGAGAGGAACTAGAGTCCAACACTGGTTTCCTCCCACAGTCCAAAGATGTACAGATTAGGTGGATAGTCCATGCCAAATTGCCCATAGTGTCCAGGGATGTGTCAGTTAGGTGGATTAACCATGGGAAATGCAGGGTTACAGGGATTGTGGGGGTGAGTCTAGGTGGGATGCTCTTCAGAAGGTCGGTGTAGACTTGTTAGGCCTGTTTCCACACTGTATGGATTCTGTGGATAACTCAGAAAAAAAATCCCTTTGGCTGTACTTAGTAAAAGCAGATTTTAGACTGAGTAATGTTGAGCTACGTCTCTGGTGTGATAACCTCAGGTGACGCAGTTCAAGACCAGCCTAGTCGGATCATCCTATGGTGTAGTTTCAAGTTCACTCCCTACAGCTGGTGAGGTGGCATCATGCAGTCAGCTGCTCAATGACATCCTGTGGTCAATGGAATCTCCATCCTTACCCAGGTTCAGGAATAGTTTCTTTCTGGACATTATCAGACTGTTGAATGGGCTCTAGCCAACGTAACCTGTATGCCTCTAAATCTTTTTGATCTATACATCCTTTGCTTGCTGTGATCTGCCTGTACCACTTGTAAATAAAGCTTTTCACTGTATTCTGGTACACGTGACAATACAAATCAATCAATCAATCAATTCAGTTGGGCTGACAATCCACTCCAGTCCCACATGCTCCAACTGGCATTCTCATATCCTCAGGGCAAGAAGCAATGGACAATAATATCACCTAACCCGATTTCCCAAGGAAAGGGAAGGGAAGAAGTAAAGTTAAAAACCCAATACACTTTTGCAGCAATTTCCTTTTGCCTGTTGCAGTTTTGGAAGTTAGAAAATCTAAGGCCACTGCAGCCAGGAAAGATGAGGCCTCTCACCTGATGGATAACCTGTGGCTGTGTGCAGACGCTGTTCCTCCTGAAACATGAAGTTCAGGAAAAAGCAGCAGCAGCCAGGGACACTTACACTCATCGCCAACACTCAGCAGTTGAGTGTGGCTGAATATTCTGTTTGGCTTACACACCAAGCAACTGGGATGTGGTCATGAGGGAGAACACACAACTGCCAACATACTAACACATACCTGAATTAGAGGATACTGCATCAGTCATTGCTGTAAAGATGAACATCAGCATGGGGGGGTAGGGAGAGATAGAGAGAGAGATAGAGATAGAGAGAGAGAGAGAGAGAGAGAGAGAGCAAGAGAGACAGAAGTCAATAACGTGACACACCAATGAACTTTTACAACACAATTCATCACCAGCTCAGCTCATGAATACGATGCAGCTTATCAATACACTCTGGGGGCTTGTCCAGTAATTTGCAAAGAGTTACACAATGATCAGTAAATTCTGCGCATGTCACACACAGTTAGGTAACTGATCAGATTGTTCCAATGACACGTTGCTCCTAACTCAGTCAAGATCAAAATGAGTTTTGTTCCACCCAGCAACCCAGACCCATGCACTTGACCCTCCCTGTGAATGATCTGGAACACAGACTGACTGAGGAACAAGGCAGCATCAATATCAGGGGCCGCATTACCAGCCGATCTCACTAAGGATATGAAGGCAGCAGTCACAGGTTCCTGTTTGGGTTCATGGCTCCATTTACTTTCTCAGCATCAGTGCTGATGACCTGATCACTGAATGAGTCTGGACCAGACACACAGCCCACACCCTCCATAAAGCAGAAGTCCTGAACTGGGGCTGGGAGGAAATGTCACACCAACATGTGAATTTATCACACTGAGGGCGTGTCACTGGGACCACAGCTTTCAAACTAGGGCATCACAAAATTACAACCAGGAGCAGGGATCAATACACAGTGATTGTGTATGAAAAAAGGAAAGGGAATTTCTCCCTGACCAATTTCACCAATTTCAATGAACCTTCAGGGCACCGCTGGTTTCTGTTTCCAACTGGGTTGCTTCAACTTTCCAATTTCCAACTAAAGCACTGGCAAAGAGAAACTACATTCCGAGGATGTGGTGAGGTGCTTCAAACAGGGTGGGGCTGGAGAGGGAAGGATGACTGTGAGAGGGAGCAGGAAGGTTCAATGTGTTTCAGAGAGAGAGGGGGAAAGAATGCATACAGTGTTTAGGATGGAAACCATTAGTCTGTGCTCCTGAGGGACAGTCCTGAAGGCACATACTGCACAATAACTTTCCTAACCTTTCTCCAAGGTTGGTTTTCCTCCTGCCAAGGCACCTAAAGGCAGGGTGCCGCTTGGAGTCAAGCCTTTTAACGTCAGTACATTTTCATGTTCCTCTCTGTGAAGAGAACAAACCAATAGAAACATTAACCTTACAGAGCTGCTAAAAAATCTCAGAACGAAGGCACAGCACACACTGTCAAACAGCAGGCACACAGCACACTTCTAGCCACTGAGAAGTCATGAATATCAGGCAGCCTACCTGAGAACAGTGAAGACTCTGGCCATCTTGCCAATTGCACGGATTTTGTTCTTGATAACTTCCTTGCGATCATTCTGCAAAGCTGAGATAGAGAGGTGCATAAAGCTATCATTACGCTCCACAGAACCCTGACCTAGTCAGCCCAAGGAGGTCACACAGAAGCCTAGGATTTGTGGACGGTGGCAAACACAATCTTCAAAGTGCAATCCAGGGCCATCAGAACTTACACTGTAAATTCCTCTACAACAGAACTTGTAGCAAGCTCACAATGAGAGGAAAAGCACAGGAGAGGTCAGCTGAGTCAGAGCCCAGATTCGAGCCTTCACTTTAGCATTTACAACAAATATGCATCCATTCCAATCTCTTCACCATTTCAAAGAACTCTTCCCTCTCTCTTGCTTTGTCCTTAGCTTGACAGTTGAAGGACACAGTGATTGCAAGAAAGCCGATTGTAACCTCAGTCAAATTCAGTCATTAAAATGAGGTTACTGGTCATGGCCACATTGCTAAAGAAGCTTACTATGCGCAATATGGTTGAAGTGTTTTTTACATTTCGTCAGTGACTCCACGGCAAAAATACTTCATAGAATCCTTACAGTGTGGAAGCAGGCCATTCAGCCCATCAAGTCCACCCTGACATTTGATAAGGTTCCCCATGGTAGGCTCGTGCAGACAGTAAGGAGGCATGGGATAGGGGGAAATGTGGCAGATGGGATTCAGAATTGGCTGACCCTGAGAAGACAAAGGGTGGTAGTGGACGGAAAATATTCAACATGGTGCTCAGTTATGAGTGGTGTACCACAAGGATCTGTTCTGGGTCCTCTTCTAGTTGTGATTTTTGTAAATGATTTGGATGTAGGAGTGGAAAGGTGGATTAGTAAGTTCACGGACGATACGAAGATGGGTCGAGTTGTGGATATTGCGGAGGGCTGTTCTAGGTTACAAAGGGACACTGATAGGATGCAGAGCTGGGCTGAGAAGCGGCATATGAAGTTTAACCCTGAAAAGTGTGAGGTGATTCATTTTGGAAAGACAAATTTGAAAGCAGAATACAGGGTTAATGGAAAGATTCTGGCAGTGTGGAGGAGCAGAGGGATCTTAGGGTTCATGTTCACAGTTCCCTGAAAGCTGCCACCCACGTGGATAGAGTTGTTAAGAAGGCATATGGTGTGTTAGCTTTCATTAATAGAGGGATTGAGTTCAAGAGCTGTAAAGTTAAGCTCCAGCTATACAAAAGCCTGGTTCGGCCACATCTGGAGTATTGTGTCCAGTTCTGGTCGCCTCATTATAGGAAAGATGTGGAAGCATTGGGAAAGGTGCAGACGATGTTGCCTGGAATGGAGGGAAGGTCTTACGAGGAAAGGTTGAGAGAGCTAGGGCCTTTCTCTTTAGAACGATGAAGGATGAGAGGTGACTTGACAGAGGTGTACAAAATGATCAGAAGTATAGATAGAGTGGACAACCAGAGACTTTTTCCTTGGATGGAGGTAGCTATTACGAGGGGGCATAGTTTTAAAGTGAGTGGAGGTAGATAGAAGGGAGGAGTCAGAGGTAGGTTCTTTACTCAGAGAGTGGTAGGGGTGTGGAATGCATTGCCGGAGAGGGTAGTGGAGTCGGCCTCATCAGGGGCATTTAAGCGGCTATTAGATAGGCATATGGGTGATAGTATAAGGTAGGGGTGGAGGTTAGATAGACCTTAGGTTTAGCGTAAAAGTTCAGCACAACATCGTGGGCCGAAGGGCCTGTACTGTGCTGTACTGTTCTCTGTTCTATGACCCACCCTCCAACGCTAACCGTGTAATCCTGCATTTCCCATGGCGAACCCACCTAGCTTGTACATCCCTGGACACTATGGGCAATTTAGCATGGCCACTCCACGTAACCTGCACATCTTTGGACTGTGGGAGGAAACCGGAGCACCCGCAGGAAACCCACCCATGAGGAGAATGTGCAAACTCCACACAGACAGTCGCCCGAAGGTGAAATCGAACCTGGGTCCCTGGCGCTGTGAGACAGCAGTGCTAACCACTGAGCCACCATGCTGCCCCAAACCACTTCAATCACTGTGAAGTGGTTTGTAATGACTCGAGATCATGAAAACCTCCATACTAATACAAGTTGGTTTCTCCCTCACTACTGACATCAGGCACAACAAGAGGGAGAAAGAAAGCTGGATGAATCGTGACCAGCCCCTGACCAACTGCAATCTTCCATCACCCAGCATGTGACCAAAGGAACTGGACTCAGTTCAAACTTACCATCCTCGTCATCCAGGAGCTCGTCGTCAGTACAGATGTTCAGGATGTTGACCAGCATGTCTGTAACTGCAAGACAAAGCAGACACAATTAAGGCCAGGCAGTATCACACAGCCATGCAGAGCTCACGGCTTTAAAATAATTTGTTTGTTTGAAGCAACATTATTCTTAGAACAAATGGCAAAACTTGCCCTCAACTGTAGAGAATTGAATTATATCCCATTAATCCCAAACACATTCACATGACAGACAAGACAGATCAACTCTGCAGGGACAATGGCAGTTATATAAAAAGGCCAATGGTGTAAAACACCCCTGTTGAACAAGGGTCTGAATTCAAAGGCTAGAAATGTGGGAAGACTTCACACAGTCCAGTCAATTTTCTGTCATCAACATCACACTGCTGACATTCATAGAATCTTTAGATCAGGCCTTTTAGAAGAGAGTCAATTAGAAGTAACAGTTCAGCATTCAGAATTTAAGAGGAACTTAAAAATATTGATTTCTGGAAGATCCTCAGTTCGGAGAAGATATTTTACTGTGCAGCTTGTCTGGTTTCCTCTTTTTCAGGAGTGAGAGAGATCTCTCTATTGCGACCAGCTCCTTGGAAGTTATTCCTTCAACTAACTCACCTATCTCCGTATTGAAACCACATCTTCAGTTCAGAGGCTATTGCTAGGCAACCTTCAGCATAGGGCCCCCCAAATCAATCTCCACAATTAAAGCCACAAAATCTTCTTTCATCTATCGTAAAGCTTTGCTTGTTTGCTTTTCAAAGTTTCTTTATTTCAAACTAAACAGAAAGTAGCTAACAACCTACATCAAACTTATGACTTCAAAACCTTTTCAATTCAGAATATCCAAAAATCTCCATATTCCAGTTCCTCATTGCCCGTCAATATAAATAAGTATCCCCAAAACCACACTGACTGAATCAAGTCTTTGCCCCCTGTACATTACCTGAATACCAGATCCAGCTCCTGTCCTTCTGTCTCTCAGCAACACATGCTCTGCTCCACCTCACCTACACTCTCAGGTTCTAAAGGCTATGGCTCTGAAACACGGAGTTCCCTGCAACAATATAGCCCAGCCTCATTAATCCCAAAGCAAACATGCCTTACCTTTCTCGCCAACAAAGGGCAGAGACCAGGAGAAGACATCCATGAAGTTTGGAAGCCAGTAAGGGTGAGGGGAGCAGTTAAATTGCCTAATATTCATCACATTATTTTCATATTTCAATATAGCAGCTGTGGGAAGGAGAATGCAAACACCGGACAAGGAATCAGCATAGATCAAACATTGTAATAGACTTAATTAGCCATTATGAACAGAAAACACAGCAGACTATGCAAAGAAATATATATCATGGTAATAGCTAATGAATTCTCACCTTTGTTATTATAGACATCTAGATAATTTGGTGCAGAGAAAATGGTTATTAAAGATGGAAAGCCAGTTGCCTGGTTTTTCCGATACATTCGGTACCTGTCAATTTGAAGAATCCAACAATAAACAACTCTCATCAAATATTCAGACACACTAATACCAATATCACAAGAGATTTATGGACAAGAAACAACTGCTTCCATAGCAGAGTGAGAGGAAATCAGGATTCAGACCAGCAAGAGAACAGAGAGAGAAATGGAACCGGGACGCACTGGAGAGAGTGGGTGACGGGGCTGGGACCCACTGGAGCGAGTGGGCGAGGGGACTGGGA
>NC_063371.1:15954004-15967779 GCF_021869965.1 Rhincodon typus | reverse complement strand
AGGGGACTGAGACGCACTGGAGCGAGTGGGCGAGGGGACTGAGATGCACTGGAGCGAGTGGGCAAGGGGCTGAGATGCACTGGAGCGAGTGGACTGAGACGCACTGGAGAGAGTGGGCGAGGGGCTGGGATGCACTGGAGCGAGTGGGCGAGGGGACCAACTTCTGTTTGAGCCTCTCCAGGCACTGAGCCTGATATTGAGAATCCCATGTAGGGCAATGACAGCCCCACCTTGCCTCTTTGCACCACAACAGTGTCAGCTGAATGAGAGACAGGAATAAAAGGCAACTGAAAGATGAGAACATTGTTTTCCAATAAGATGTCTGTCCTTACCCGGAATCCTGAGCCTCATGTGCACGGATTACTGACAACAAGTTGTTGTGCTGTAAAAAGCGACAAACTGCAGCATAACTGGAAAGGAGAAGAAAATTGTGTCAGCATGAAAATATTGCTCAGCCACCCGGAACCCTCACTTCCTTCGCAGGACATTCAAACCCATAAGAAAATCCATATTTCCCTTGGCAGCAGTGGAAAAAAAAGAAGCAAGCCCTTTTTATCGTGGTGCAGAAGAGAGTGTGATAAGGATCATGTGCAGACAAGAGGAAGGAAAATAGGCTGCACGTACAGAACAATGTAACGAGTTTGGTCACAAGCCCACGGTCAGAATCCAAACTGGAACACCACTACTATCTAGTTTCACACACTTCCACATCCCCATCCTATCTAATTAACTAACAGTGCAGCTTAAAAGGCTCAGAAACCACCACACTTGGGGGCAGTGGCGAACTGATTCCTTTTTATTGTCACTTACCATGGGTCAAAAATTTTAAATCATGTTGGTTTTCAACAGTATCGGGTCTGACATTAGAAACAAGTCAGCCAGATTTGTATAGCCAACAAAGAATGACGCGTTTAGGAAAAAGAGAAGTTCCACGTACAAACATGTACGAATTATTGACAATCATCTCACAACACAAACTTAACATGTTGCAAATATGGCTAACAGACAAGCTATGATCAAACACCCCACAACACAAGGCAGATCTCACATGGAGCTTCCCAAACCCCCACCCCGGCCAGATGTTAGTGACACAGTGAGTCACCAGATTGCATTAAACTTCACAAAGGATGACAATGACCTGACCTAGAAACTCCTTCAAGAGCTGCTCCATCACTTACTGGCTGCTCACATCTTAGGTGCTTCCCCTTCCTTTCTAGGGACTGTGTGTCCCTGGATTCTTGCAAGCTCCACTCCAGCATTTACTCACAGGAATAAATCCAGCTTTTCACAAACAGTGCGCTTCACCAAGTAAATATTGGCTCCTGATTGTTTCTTGAGTTCTAACCTGTTTCTTATCTGGCTTCCTCTCCAACTGACTACAGCCTGAGAATTGTTTTTCATTGGCCGCCCCCCCGCCCCAACTATTTTGAGTGACCACATGAAAACCATTCAACAAGCTCTGCTCCTGGTCCTCAGCAGTGTTGAATGCAACTAATATTTTGGAACAGTAATTTGGAAATGTAGCAACCAGCAATCAGATTTGAATGCAATAATCCCATGGAATTCTCTGTTCCCTGGCTGACTCTGACCAGACTGAACTCTCAGGCCAGCAGCTGGGAGCAACACAACAGTCAATGCCCAAGAGGAAGATCAGCCATTTTCCTTCTCCTAACCCATGCGGATTTAACATGAGGAAACAATCTGAATGAGGTCTTCCAAAGTTGAACAGCTTGCACACAATATGCTGCCAGTGAAACAAAGATAACCTAGTTAAGTATACATCTTGGTCATCTCTATACGCACTGATCCCCTGATCATATTACAAAGAATCATCCTTGCATGCTCCCTAACTCAGTGCCTCCCCAATCTATTTCAAATGTAACTAAATTTCAAGCATGAGAAATTGACATCCCCAAAGTTTGTGTCTGGTTGGGGTAAAATGGGAAGGGAATGCTGTTTTACTGGCAAATACAGGCTTTTAAGGTAATTAAGAAAGTGTATAGGACAGGTGCCTTTATCAGATGTGGTACAGATTATAAGAGTAGGAAGGTTATGTTGGAGCTGTATTAAATTTTTGTTAAGTCACAGCTAGAGTACTGTGTGCTCTTCTGGTCTCTCCACTGTAGGGAGGATGTGATTGCACTGGAGGGGTTACAGAGGAGATTCACCAGGACATTGCCTGGAATGGAGCATTTCAGTTTTGAAGACAGGCTGGATCAGCTTGGATTGGTTTCTTTTGAGCAGAGAAGACCAAGTGATGTTCTGATAGAGGTGTATAAGATTATGAGGGCCATGGGCAGGTTGGATAGCAAGCAGCTGTTCCCCTTATTTGAAAGGTCGCTAACAATGCAATATAATTTTAAGGCAAATGGGAAGGAGGTTTAGAGGGGATTTGAGGAAAAATATTTTCACCCAAAGGATAGTGGGAGTTAGAATACACAGCCTGGGAGTAAAATTGAGGCTGGAAATCTCAGAGGGTTTAAAAAGAAACTGGATGAGCACTTGAAATGTCATAGCATTCAAGGCTATGAGCCAAGTGCTGGAAAGTAGCACTACAGTAGATTTAGGGTATTTTTTTATCAGTGAAGACTTGATTGACTGAAGGACTTCTTCCATACCATATGATTCTGCTGCAGGAGTATAATCAGCTGGGGCCTGAATTAAAAAGCAGGACCACAAAGCGAGTGCATTCTGGATTATTAATTGAGTCATGAGCAAATTAACAGAGGGCAAATACGATTAGCGATTTTCATGCCTCACTTCAAGATGGGGCTGGGACAAACAGGTTTCCATTCATGGGGCACTTGCTTCTGGACAAACCAAGTGGGACAGGAAGAAACAGAAATATCTACACTGACAGAGCATCAAACAGTATAGTCCACACAGGGAACTGTGGCAGAAAAAAGCACTTTTTATTAATGGACTCCTGCCTCAAGGGAGAAGAGGAAGGTCAATGACAGTTCACCAGATGATTCAATCCTGTCCTATGAGACAGGGATTAAGGTGGGTTGGGAGTTGTGTACAGGCTTCCTAGCAGCAGTCAGGATGTGGGGAAGGAAACGAATCAGGAGCTAGAAAAGGCATGTAAGAAAGGCACAATTACAATAATCATGGGGGACTTCAACATGCAGGTGGACTGGGAAAACCAGATTGGTCTCAAGAAAATGAGTGCAATGTCTGCGGATTGTGATAGAGCCCACTAGGGAACTGGCAGTTTTG
The DNA here is from genome assembly GCF_021869965.1 of Rhincodon typus. Classification (NCBI taxonomy): domain Eukaryota; kingdom Metazoa; phylum Chordata; class Chondrichthyes; order Orectolobiformes; family Rhincodontidae; genus Rhincodon; species Rhincodon typus. The sequence continues at coordinate 15,964,560 of NC_063371.1, read as the reverse complement.
GATTTGGTGACGTGCTACAAGGCAGACTTGATTCAGGAGCTTAAGGTGAAGGAACCCCTAGGGGGCAGTGACCGAAATATGCTAAACTGCACAGTGAATTCTGAGAGGGAGAAGCTGGAATCAGATATAACAGTACTACAACTGAGTAAAGGTAACTAGAAAGACATGAGGGAGGAGCTGGCCACAGTTGATTTGAAGACGGTAGAGCAGCAATGAAAGGTGTTTCTGGGGCTCATTCAGGAGGCACAGCAGAAATTCATCCCAAGGAAGAAGAAGCATACTAAGGGAAGGACAATGCAACCATGGCTGACAGGAGAAGTCAGGGACTGCATTAAAACAAAAGAGATAGCAATTTGGTGAAGATTATCGGGAAGCCAGAGTATTGGGAAGCCTTTAGAAACTGACAGAGGCTAACTAAAAAAGCAATAAGGGAGAAGATGATGAAATATGAGAGTAAGTTGGTGATAATATAAAACAGTGGACATGGAGAGACTAGGACCTGACGGCACAGCCTCAGAATGAAGGGATGACCCTTTAGAACTGAGATGAGGAGCAATCTCTTCAGTCAGAGGGTGGTTAATCTTTGGAACTCATTGACACAGAAGGTTGTGGAAGCCAAGTCATTGAGTGTATTTAAGACAGAGATAGACAGGTTCTTGATCGGTGAAGGATCAAGGGTTACAGGGAGCAGGAAAGAGAATGGGATTGAGAAACATATTACCCGTCATCGAATGATGAAATGATTTGACGGGCCAAATGGCCTAATTCTGCTCCTGTACCTTATTATGGGACACACCAGCCTTCACAACATCAGCGTTTGCACACGTGCCCTAACACAAACCTAAAGAAGTAGGAGCAGCCTCGTACAGTATTATGACTGAAGTGATCTGGTGTCTTTTCGTTGCCGTAATCCTCTGTTGGGTCTGACCACAGCAAGTCACACATAGGCCCAAAGGCTGGTGGCTCTTTAAATCTGTCTAACTGAAAGACATGAGACAAGACGTTAAAACAAAGCAAAAAAAAGTACATTGCTAGAAGGCATTTCACAACCTCAGGGCACCAGAAAACTGAGAACAGTTAATAAAACTGTCATCTGAGATCCAGTTATTGCTTTAAGATCAGAAACTCGGGACCCAATTTATGTACGGCAAGATCTTACAAACTGGGACAGAAGGCAGGAAGGCAATAGGGACTGGAATATGGAGGACCAATACCTGCAGAATAGAGATCAGATACAACAGCAGCTTGCTCAGTGGTAGCAGAGCAGGGACAGAAGAATAGTTCACCAACATGAACAGGTCTGTCAATCCACCTAGGCATCTGTGACTACCTATCCCAGCTGAAGGACGGATCATACTTACTCTCCTGATGTCATCTAGAGTGTGCACATCGGGTGAGAGGCCCCCGTGCAGACACAGGAACTGACGATTAACTATTGCAGCCAAGGGGAGACAGTCAAACGCACCCATGCAGGCGTTGTAGAGATGGTCCGAGTACTTGATCCTGCCTGGGGAGGACAACAACAATTAAACAAAACAACCACTTAACAAGCACACTGATGGGCTTTCCCCATTCCCTCCACAAACTATCCCTCAAACTACTCTCAGCTTTCAGCTGGTATGTGCGTTAAACAGGGTTAAACAAATTCACTGGTATAAGCTTAAGACGTTCTCCAAGAATATAGTCACGATGCTTCAAGCAAGTGAAGTGCAGTCACCTGCTGTCATGTAGGAAATCTGGCAGCCAATGTATACACAGCAAGGTGCCACTAACAGCAGTGAGTTACACACAACGTGCAGCTGGCTTGTTGTTATATCAGCATATTGGCCAGAAATATCCTGAACCTGTTTCATGGGCTATGATCTCAGTTACTGTACAAGAAAAATCCCAGAACAATATCAAGCTTGATAGATTGTTTTTCTTTTGAAAAGCTAGTTAATATGATGGTCAGTTACTGAAGCAGTCACATAGTCTGCAGAGTTTCTTTAACAACAGAAGTTTATTATACAGAAGACAAAAACAGAAAAAAATCAAACAGAGCTCGAGATATAGATGACAGTTTAGGAATATCTTGAAACATAGAACAAAACAGTTTTCAACTGTTTTCCCCAACACTATCACTTTAAAGATTCAAATCCAGAGAAATTATCTCTCCGTATCAAAACTTTATGTTTGTCTTAACGAAGAGCTTAGACCTTCTCAGCCTTAAATAACCGGCAGATTTCCTACGAAACTCTTCCCATTTTGAAGTTGCACAAACTAAAACTTTCTACTTATTCCTTTAACTTTTCTGATAAACTTCTCTCCAGAAGAGAAAGTGCACTTGATTCAGGCCCAAGTCAGGTCACCCCAAACTGCCCTAAAAACTTTCAGTACCTGGGTTTCCCAACTGAAAGTCAAACCTAGATTATTCTGAACTTATCAGTGATTCATACAATCCCTATACAATGGAAGCAGGCGATTCGGCCCATCCAGTCAACACCGGCCCTCTAAACAACATCTCACCCAGATCTCCCACCCAAACACCCTGAAATTCCAACAGCTAACAAACCCAGCCTGCACATTCCTCGTCACTATGGGGCAATTTCCCATGGCCAATCCACCTCACCTGCACATCTTTTGACTGTAGAAGGAAATCATAACACCTGTAGGCACAGGGAGAACATACAAACTCTGTACTGTCACCCGAGGGGTGGAATCAAACCTGGATCCCTGGCACTGTGTGGCAGCAGTGCTAACCACTGAACCACTGTACCACCCTTATGGCTGACAATATTTACTCTTTCTGTCACAAACTATCACAGTAATATCAACTTATGTCATAAGCATTCCAAGGGTTCACAATTTCCTGCTTTCCGATACATAGCGGATGAGGTCATTTGCACTGTTTGCTCAAGACTGCAGGCCAAATGCACTAAAACAGCAATTAACTATTACCCTGACCCTTAAATCCTCCCCGACTTCCTCCCACAGTTCTCAATCAATGTCCAATACCACTGCTTCAAAACTCTGCTGTCTACATTCAAACTGACATTATGCCTCAGTCCCCATCAGCCCAGTGCTTGCAGATTGACACATGCTCCTGATCTGGCAATGGCTCCATTTACAAAATTGTACTCCTTTTCAAATTCCTCCATTATCCCACCACCCTCCCTATTTTTATAAACCACAACAAGATCTATGCTGTCATTCATTTCCAGCCTCTTGCTCAATCGCTCAGGTTAAATACTCCAGAGCTGCCTTCAGTGCTGGGCCTCACACTGAGCTTCTCTCCACCAAACTCTGGACTCTCCGTGAAGATCTCCTTTGCAGCAAGCTCTCTGGGTAAGCTGTAAAGGAGATCCAGTAAGGTTTCACTCCAGGTCCTGACTTGTCCAGTGTGACCATTGGCTGGATAATAACACATAGCATTCTGTAAGCAGCTGACATTAAGTCACAATCACTTCTGTCCTAAAGTGTAAGATAACAATTCTCTGGCTTCACTGCCTGCGAGCTCATTTATAACGTCTTGGCAAGGACAGAATACCAGCCTTTGGAAGTCAAAGGGTTCCCCATACCAGCTGCTACAGGTTACTGTCAATAACCTATCTCAGTAAAAGCCTATGCCCAGCTGGAACTGAAGATGAACTGCAACTTCAAGTTATTCACAGAAACTGCATTTGTCCAGCTCCTCCCTAACTTGGAGACTGGTGAATGGAATGGGCCCAGTCCTAGGCCCTGAATCTTCTGATTACAGGGCCTGGGCTAACACAGGGTTGTTGAGTCATGTGCCAAAGGGTTACACTAGATTCTTAGCAAGAAGAAACAGATCGAATGCAACTCCAGTGATCCTTTTACATCAGAACACGGAGTCCTTCTAAGACAATGGTGGGTTGAAGGGCAAAGCCTGAAATAACTGCACGGTAACTTTTGGCCAACTCCATTATCACACCAATATAAAAACCCGCTGAGCTTTCTGTCACTCTTTGACAGGACATAAGAGGAGAGAACATTGTCAGAAACCTGTGAAGGAATCTGGTCTGACAGGGTTTGGTTTTAGTTAATGTAAGAGTAGGAGAGTTCTTCCCAAAATCTTTATTCGAACATACACCTCTCCACCAATATCATGAAGAAAAGATGATTATCTGATTTCTTCCACTGCTGTATGTGAGATTTTACAATGTATGAATAGACTGCCATTATCGCTACATTGCAACAACAATGGCTGCAATGCAACTCTTCCTTCATTGGAGGTCAACAGCTTCCACTGTTTCTGAGCTCACAAAAGACACTAAGTATGTATCTTAATTGGACTTCCAGGCATGTGGGAAAGCACTGTCCTCATAGGCACCAGCATAGGTGCAGGGTTCAGCTGCAGAATAAGATGTCAATTGTCACAAACTCAAAGAGTAGGGGGTGCCGACTACATTGCAAACAAGACACCATGATGATGAAAAACACAAGCAATCAGCTGTCATGCATTGACAGCCTAAATTCAGAAAGTCAGTTATCAGGATTAATCCTCAAGGATTATCTGTGTAATGAGCCATTAAAAAGCAGACAGCACTGACACAAAAGCAGATGATACTTTAATTCCCTACTAGGGCATTTACTAATAAACTGTGAATTCTAAAAAGCCTGTGACAACCAGTGACAGGAATAAAGGAAACGTGTTGAAAGCAGTGACAGTTCAAAGACAATAAGCACACTGTAAATAGAGACGCAGGCAGACTGCAAGAAGGTGCCAGTCTGAGGAAAAGATTGGGGAAATGAGGAAGCCAAGAGGAAAAACAAGGGGAGCAGTCCTTTATGAACAGCTGAGAATGCGGAGATCAACTTGATCCAAATCAAGCCCTCAAGGCTTCCAGGTCAGAGGGCTGCAAGCTGAGGTTTTGGATCAAGGAACAGAGAGTGGGAAGGTGGGGGGTCCAGGTCAGAGGATGACAGCGGGGGTTCTGGGTCAGGAGGATGTGGGCCAATTAGCCTGGTCAGAGTTTGCTTGCAGGTTATACTCACATTCCTGCTTGAAGGTAAAATATTCAGTGAGATGTCTACATTCGTGATTCCCCCGTAGCAGAAACATCGTACTAGTATGGTGAATCTTCAGAACCCAGAGCATCAGCACACACTGCAGGGAAGAAATCTTTAATAAGTGAAGCAGAGACAGGCAAACTAAGCACTTGCCTAGACTAGCACCACAGTCAACCTAAAAGATGCCAGTGAAGAGCAAGGAGGAAGCTCCCTAACATTGTCACTCAGTAACCCCTTTCCCCCCCAAGAGCCCAATGTTACTGACTGTATCCCTACTGATGTTAATCCCGCTCCCTCACACTGTCACTCAGTAACCCCTCTCCCCTCCAGCGCCCTGTGTTACAGACTGTATCCCTACTGATGTTAATCCCTCTCCCTCACACTGTCACTCAGTAATCCCTCTCCCTCCACAGCACCCTGTGTTACTGACTGTATTCCTACTGATGTTAATCGTTCTCCCTCACACCGTCACTCAGTAACCCCTCTCCACTAAACTCACTGCTTTATGCTCTATGTAGTCATTATCTTGGTCCGATTTAGGCACAACACTGGCTACATATTTGGACTCTCATTAGTGACGCTGAAGATTCAGCACAAATTTCTTGAGGTCATTGGAGGCATTAGCCAAAAACATTGAAAATAGGAACAAGAAATAGCCGTACTGCTCTTTGAGACTGCTCTGTCATTTAATATGATCAGGGTTGACCACCCTACTTGGCACCCTTCTCCCATCGACTCCACATATCCTTTGGACCTTTTAGCCCTAAGAACTTAAGTCTACTATCAAACTTCTTCTTGAAATCATTTAATGTTCTGGCTTCTCAACTGCTTTCTGTGGTAGCGAATTCCACAGACTCACTAGTCTCTGGGAGAAAAAATTTCTCCTCATCTCAGTCCTAAATGACCCATCCTCTATCCTTCAAGTGTGACCCCAGGTTCTGGACTCCCTGATTATCAGAAACATCCCTCCTGTGTTTACCCTGTCTATTCCTGTTAGAATCATATCAGTTTCTATGAGATCTCCCCTCACTCTTTTAAATTCCAGTGAATACAATTCAAACCAATCCGGCCTCTGTACATTTGCTCCTGGTCAGTGATGTGGGCAGCAATACATTCCTGCATTTCTGTCGGCCACGCAGTTTCACACAACATGCAGAGTCCCCTCAACAAATGGAGAGTGAGTCTGAATTTGTTTTAGCCTATTGTTAACCATCCGTCGAAGGTGAGAAATAAGCAGGCTGCCTGCACCAGAGCATTTGCACCAAGTCGGGATAGTGAGAAACCCTGTCAAGTATCGAGAGTGACTGCTCAATTCCTGAGCCATAAACTGAGACCTGTGCCAGCGCATCTTTCACTCTGGCATCCAAACAGCTCTCAAAATCTAGTCGAGTATAGAGTTTCCTTCCTGATTTGGCAGCAGGGTAAGCAACTACCAGTTTACAGATATCTCCTTCATGTATAATCTGAATAAACCTTCTCTGCTATGTAAAGCAGAAGACCCTTTCTGAAAGGCTACCCGAACTTCCACAGGATAATGAAAATGGCATAGGAGAGCACAAACCAGAAACGGGAATAAGCAATTCAGTCCCTTTAGCTGGTTCTGCCATTCAATAAAATCATGGCTGAAATTCTGGTATTTCAAATTAAAGGGCAGCACAGTGGCTCACTGATTAACACTGCTGCCTCACAGCACCAGGGACCCGGGTTCGATTCCAGCCTCAGGCGACTGTCGGTGTGGAGTTTGCACATTCTCCCCCGTGTCCGCATGGGCGTACTCTGGTTTCTTCCCACAGTCCAAATATGTGCAGGCTAGGTGGATGAACCGTAGAAAATGGTGGGGGGGGGGGGGGGGGGCAGGGAGGGGGGTGGGGTAGGGGGGCTAGGTCTGGGTGCGATGCTTTTTGGATGGTTGGCATGGACTTGATGGGCTGAATGGCCGCTTCCACACTGCAGGGATTCTATAAGATGATAAAACCCACATTCCCACAGATCCTCAACAACCACTGATTCCCTGACTAACAAGAACCTTAAATGATAAAATGATCCTGCTCCCACACCTTTTGAGGCACAGATTCCAAAGTCACACAAACCTCAAAAATGTTTCTCATCCCTGCTGAAAAAGGACAACTCTCGATTTTAAATCGGTGGCCCCAAGTTCTGGACCCACACGAGGAAGTATCCTTTCCACATCTATCTTATCAAAACCAATCAGGATCTTACACACTTCAATCAAATCACCCCTCACTCATCTGAACCCTCGTGGAAACAAGTCCAGTCTATCCAATTTTTCCTCATCTGACAGCCACTCATTCCAGGTATCAATCTAGTAAACCTCATCTGAACTGCCTCCAACACATTTATATGCTTCCTTTGACAGTAAAACCAAAAATACAGCAGGCCTGGCAGCATCTATGAAGAAAAATCAGAGTTAACTTTTTGGGTCCGGTGACCCTTCCTCAGAACTGATGGCAGCGAGGGAAATGTCAGTTTATATGCAGAAGTTAGGGTGGGGTGGGGGGGTTGGGGGGTAAAGAGTAAACAATAGGTGGGAATAGAGCCTAAAGGGAGAGAAGAGCAATTGGATAGACAAAGGTTAGAGACAAAAAAACTGCAGATGCTGCAATCCAAGGTAGACAAAAAGGAGGCTGGAAGAACACAGCAGGCCAGGCAGCATCTGGAGGAAAGGAGACATCAACGTTTTGGGTATTACCCTTCTCCAGGACTGGACATGGGGGTAGGGGGAGCTGCAGATAAAGAAGGGGGGAGAGGGGTAGCGGAATGGTGGTGATAGGTATGACCTAGTTGGGCAATGGGAGGGATGAATCCGGTTGGTAGCTGGAAGGAGTGTCAGAAGGTGGAATGGAAGGGAGAAGGTGAGGCTGGAAGGGGAGCCGGGGGATGGTTGGGAAGGTTATTTGAAATTAGAGAACTCAATGTTGAGTCCTCCAGGCTGCAGGATGCCCAGGCAGAAGGTGTTGTTTTTCAAATTTGCGTTCTGAATCGCTGCAACACTGGAGGAGGCCAAGGATGGACATGTCGGAGGAGGAGTTGGGACGGGGAGTTGAAATGGACGATGACGGGGAAGTTAGGCTAGCTGTTATGGGCCAGGCGAAGGTGCACAGCAAAACGGTCACCTAGTCTATGTTTGGTCTCACCGATGTAGAGAAGACCACATTGGGAGCACTGGATGCAGGAGACTAGGTTGGAGGGGGTGGGTTTGGAGTGGTTGGTGGGGAGTGTGACGTGAACTAAGGAGTGCCGAAGGGAATGGTCCTTGTGGAAGGCAGAGAGGGGTAGGAAGTGGAAGATGTTCCGGGTGGGTCTAATTGGAGTTGGAGACATATAGACAAAGGTGTTGATAACGATCTGGCTAGGAGGGTGAATAACTATTAATGGGGACTGTTAGTGACTAACAAGCCCTTCTTTTGGCTCTATACCCACCTATTGTTTACTCTTTATCCTCTCCCCCCACCCTATCTTCTGCATACAAACCAACATTTTCCCAGCTACCATTAGTTGTGAGGAAGAGTCACTAATTTTTCCTCACAGACGCTGCCAGAGCTTTTTCTGCAACTTCTGTTTTTGTTTCTAATTTACAGCATCCGCAGTTCTTTTGGGTATTAAATCAGAAATACACACAGTGCTGAAGATGTGGCCTTATCAATGCCCAGTGTAACTGAAGCAAAGCATCCTTACTTCTATGTTCAATTTCCTGTTAACCTTTTGAATTACTGATGGCCCCAACATACTAACCTTTTGTGACTCATGCACAAGAGCATGGAGGTTCCTTGGCACCTCTCTCTTTACATAGTACTCCGCATTTTTTATTCCTGCCATATCACACTTACCCACATTATACTTTGCCCACCAGGATTTTGGTCTCTAACTTCAGCTTTTTAAATCAACCAGATTCCCTGTTATGTCCACTTTACAACACTTTCCTACCTTGTGCCACACACACACTGAGTGTGAATACAAGAGGCTCTGTACACACTATGTGCAGCTCACTTGATCAGTACCTTAACATCCCCCACCAATGCTGAGTAGTAGTGGAGCAGGCTAGAACGGTTGAATGGCCTACTACTGCTCCTGATTTGAATGTTCATTCCTGGCACCACTGTAACCCTAATATCGATTGCCCATGCTTAGCTGCTGAACTGCAGCAATTTGGTTCAGGAGACAGGATTTCTCATTCTCACCAGAGGGCAGTTCGAGTTAGTGTGTGTATGGAGACACATGAAGGCCAGCCTGAGAAAAGGAGACCAGGTCCCTTTCCTTAAAGGGTTAACAAATCAGTTGGCTTTTCAGGACATCAAGAATTTTTTAAAACCATGAGGCTCACCAGTTTTGGTTAGATATTGCCATGGGTGAATTTCAGCATCTTACTGAATGCCAGTCATGTAGGGAGTTGGCACTATTAAAAGTACACACCAGGTCAGTCAGAACGTGCAACAGATTCATGCACGAGATCTAATGGGTGAACTCTCCAACCTTCCGACTTTAAATTGCTTGTCCTTGAAGTGCTCAACAGATAGTCAGTGACAGGTTGTTGACGAGTGATAGGTCATTCACGAATGAGAACAAGCCAGCTCGGCGAGCAAGTCAACAACTTCACCCACAACCCGAGCTACAAATCTTTGCCAAAACTTTAAACAGTCAGTGATAGCTAGACTGCGGAACAATCAGCTGAACCATGCTCCAATTCAGATGTTCTGTTTTAAGGGCAAGATCAATCACTGTTCTGGCTATGAACAGCAAGGTCAATGGTTCCTTGGTCATTCAGACATGGAGAAAGTTACATCGCAACTCACCTCAACACTGAAGTAGCCACGATCTACGTAGTCTCCAAGGAACAGATACTGAGTGTTGCTGGGTGGGCCACCCACTTCAAATAGCTTCATCAGGTCATAGAATTGACCGTGAATGTCACCACAAACTGAAAGGAATAGAAAGAAAGAGGGCAACTTCAGTGAACCACTTCAGGGTCCAAACAACACAATGGTCCCACACTAATGGGAAGGTGGATGGGATGGAGGGGGAAACCAAGGCAGGGATTGGGGGAAAAGACAAGGAAGGGGCAGAAGCAGCCCAGACCTGTGACGGGGGCATCCACTTCGATAAGCGTCCGCTCCTTGCGAAAGATAGCAGCTCCATCCTCAATAATTTTGATGGCAGCATCTTCCTCCAGTCTCCCTTCTTTAATGAAGTGAGCCCTCAGGACATCAAGTTTGGGTTTCCCTTCCGAGTAAACGTCCTGCATGGTGAGGCGGCGGGCTGGGGGAATCGGAACAGCTGGGACATAGAGAATAACACTGAGTTCCTAGTAAATTCAACACACAACACAGCTTCACACACTCACAGAACGATGTTCAAACAAGGCCTGTGCCACCAAAGACTGTCAGCAACCAGTGAATTCTTTACACTCGGAGCAGCACACTGTCAGCATCCATACTGAGGGACAGCTGCACTGTGGAAAAGGTCAGTACTGAGGGAGTGCCACACTGTCGGAGGGTCAGTACTGAGGGAGTGCCACACTGTCGAAGCAT
>NC_063371.1:15953887-15953994 GCF_021869965.1 Rhincodon typus | reverse complement strand
CACTGTCGGAGGGTCAGTACTGAGGGAGTGCCACACTGTCGAAGCATCAGCGCTGAGGGAGTGCCGCACTGTCGGAGGGTCAGTACTGAGGGAGTGCCACACTGTCG
>NC_063371.1:15923631-15923887 GCF_021869965.1 Rhincodon typus | reverse complement strand
CCCGGCCTGCCCCGCACGGCCCTACGGGAACTGCAGTCCCGGTCAGGACTACAACACCCGGCCTGCCCCGCACGGCCCTACGGGAACTGCAGTCCCGGTCAGGACTACAACACCCGGCCTGCCCCGCACGGCCCTACGGGAACTGCAGTCCCAGTCTGTACTACAACACCCGGCCTGCCCCGCACGGCCCTACGGGAACTGCAGTCCCGGTCTGTACTACAACGCCCGGCCTGCCCCGCACGGCCCTACGGGAACT
>NC_063371.1:15908621-15923531 GCF_021869965.1 Rhincodon typus | reverse complement strand
GACTGTAGTCAGGATGGTAGTGAGGAGGGAGCTTCTGGAGTCACATAATTGAAAACATTGCCCACCGTGTGTCGTTGGATAACGACTGTGTTTTTGACCTTCAAAAACCTTTCAGATATTATGATTATTTCACAGGATGTGGGCATCTTTGGCTGGGCCCAGCATTTATTGCCCGGTCCCTAGTTGCCCCTTGAGCAGGTGGTGAGGAGCTGCCTTCTTGAACCACTGCGGTCTATGTGCTGTAGGTAGATCCACAGTGACTGTTAGGAAGGGAATTCCAGGATTTCGAGTTTGAGTTTAATTTATTGTTGTCACATGTACGAAAATACAGTGAAAAGTGTTGTTTACCTGCACTTTAGACAAATCATACCATACAGTGTGCAGAATACAGTGTTACAGCTACAGAGACGGTGTAGAGAGAGAGATCAACATTAACATTTGAGAGGTCTGTTCAAAACTCTGATAATGGTGGGGAAGAAGCTGTATGTGTATTAAAATGTTTGTATCTTCTGCCCGACAAAAGAGGGTGGAAGAGGGTATAACCAGGGTGGGAAGTGTCTTTGATTATGTAGGTTGATTTTCTGAGGCAATGGGAAATATAGATGGAGTCAATGGATGGATGGCTGGTTTGCTGTGTTCACGACTCTCTGTAGTTTCTTGCGGTCTTGGGAAGAAAAGTTGCCATGCCATATCCAGTTAGGAGGCTTTCCAAGCAAAACAATTGTAAGATATGCAAGAATAAGATCTGCCATGTTCTGTAGATTGATCCACAATGTGATTAGGGAGGGAATTCCAGGATTTTGATCCAGTGACATTAAAGAATGGTGATATATTTCCAAGTCAAGATGGTGAGTAGCTTGGAGGGGAACTTGCAGGTGGTGATGTTTCCATTGTATGTGCTGCCATTGTCCTTCGAGATGGAGGTGGTCATGGGTTTGGAAGGTGCTGTCAGAAGATCTTTGGTGAATTTCTGCACTGTGATTTGAAGACAGTACACACTGTTGCGACTGAGCGTTGGTGGTGGAGGGGTGGATGTGGTGCTAATCAAGTGGGCTGTTTTGTCCTGGATTATGTCAACTTCTTGAGTGTTGGTGGAGCTGCAGTCATCCAGGCAAGTGGGGAGCATTCCATCAGACTCCTGATTTGTGCCTTGTAGATGGTGGACAGGCTTTGGGGAATCAGGAGGTGAGTTACTCTCTGTAGTATTCCTCTGACCCACTCTGGTAGCCATGGTATGGTTTAGATCAGTTCATTTCTGGTCAATGGTTATTCCCAAAATTATCCTGCTGATGCTGCCCTTTGGCAGTGGTTGCTGACAGTCATTGGTGGCCCCTTGATGTTCACGTCCCCTCAGCAGAACCTCTTTCTACTTTCTACCTATATCATTGGTACCTATGTGGACAATGACAATTTGATCTTTCTCCAAGTTCCCCTGTAGCCCGGATGAGATATTCTGATTTCGGGAATCAGGCAGGCAATACAGCCTTCGGGACACTCGATCCTGGCTTTGGAGAACAGTATCTATTCCCCTAACTATACTATCCCTGATTACAACTACGTGTCTGTTTTCGCTCCCCCTTGAATGACTCCCTGTACCATGGTGCTATGTTCAATTTGCCTATCGCCCCTACAGCTCCCACTCTCATCCTCCCAGGGAGCAAGAATCTTGAACCTGTTAGACAAGCTTAAGGGGTGAGGCTCCTTCAGCACTACCTTATGGATCCCTCTACCTGTCTTGCTCATAGTCACACCCAGCTTTCCCTGACCACTGGCTGAATTCTAGGTAGTTAATCTAAAAGGTGTAACTGCCTCTTGAAACACAGGATCCAGGCAACTCTGTCCCTCCCTGATGTGATCCTCAGGTGAAAGTGCTAAATTGAGGGAAGGCTAATTACAACAGTATTCAGCAGGAACTGGAAAACATGGATTGGGAGCGGCTGTTTGAGGGTAAATCCATGTCTGACTTGTGCGAGTCTTTTAAAAGCCAGTTAACCATAGTTCAGGATCAGCATGTTCCTGTGAGGATGAAAGATAAGGATGGCAAGATTCAGCAACCTTGGATGACAAGAGATGTTGTAAGTTTAGTTCAAAAATAAAACGAAGCATTTGTAAGGTTCAGAAAACAGAAGTCAAAACAAGGTGCTTGAGGAATATAAAAGAAACATAAAATAACTTTTAAAAAGAAATTAGGAGTGCTGGAATGGGCCATGAAATGTCCTTAGCAAGTAGGACTAAGGAAAATCCCAAAGTGTTTTATATATATATTAGGAGCAAGAGCGTAACTAGGAAAAGGGTAGGTTTACTGAAGGACAAAGGAGGGAATGTCTGTGGGGAGCCAGAGGAAGTGGGACCTTAATGCGTACTTTGCATTGGAATTCACCAAGGAGAAAGACGTGGATGATGGCAGGTTTAGAGAGGGGTATGTTCTGGGGCATGTCAATATTGAGGAGGTGGTCTTGGTTGTCTTGAGAATCATTAAGGTAGATAAGTCCCCAGAGAGATGAGAACTATCCCAGCCTACTGAAGGAGGCAAGGGAGATTACTGCAGCCTTGACAAAAATTTTTGTATCCTCTTTTGCCACAGGCAAGGTCCCAGAAGACTAGAATATAGCCAAGGTTGTTCAAGAAGGGCAACAGGAATAGTCCAGGAAATTATAGGTCGGTGAACTTTACATCAGTGGTAGGGAAATGATTGAAGAAGATTCTTGGGGATAGGATTTGCTCACGTTTAGAGAAGAATAGACGTATTAGGGTTAGCATGGCTTTATGCAGTGAAGATCTTGTCTCACAAACTTAATTGAGTCTTTTGAGGAAGTGACGAAGATGATTGATGAGGGGAGGGCAGTGGATATTGTTTTCAAGATCCATCAATGTAGGCTAGTCCAGAAGATCCAAACACATGGAATCTATGGTGAGTCGGATACAAAATCAGCTTGGCCATAGAACACAGAGGGTAGTTGTGGAGGGCTGCTATTCTGACTGAAGGTCTGTTCCACAAGGATAAGTGCTGGGACCTCTGCTTGTAATATATATGAATGATTTGGATGCGAATATCAGTAATCTGATTAGTAAGTTTCCAGATGACATGAAAATTAGTGAAGTTATGGATGGTGAGGAATGTATCAAAGGATACAGCAAGATACAGATCAGCTGGAAAGTTGGACAGGGAAATGGCAGATAGAATTTAAGGTGACGCTTTTTGGGAGGTCAAATGGAAGGGGAAAGTATACAGTAAATGGCAGGATCGTTAGGAGCATTGATGTACAGAGGGATCTTGGGTGCAAGTCCATAGTTCCTGAAAGTGGCAACACAAGTGGATAAAATGGTAAAGATGGCATACAGCATGCTTGCCTTCATCGTTTGGGGTGATGAATATAAAAGTTGGCAAGTCGTGTTGCAACTGTAGAAGACTTTAGTCAGGCCATATTTAGAATATTGTGTTCTGGTGACCCCACTATATAGGAAGGATGTGGAGGCTTTGGTGCAGAAGAGGTTTCCAGGATGTTACCAGGATTGGTGCATATTAGCTATAACGAGAGGACGGACAAACTAGGTCATCAGATAGAAGTACATAAAATTATGGGAGGCATGGATCGGGTGGATAGTCAGAGTCTCTTTCCCAAGGTGGAAATGTCAAATACCAGGGGACATAGGTTTAAAGCAGGAGGAGAAAAGGTTAAAGGAAATGTGTGAGGAAAGTTGTTTTACACAAAGGATGGTAGGTGCCTGGAATGCACCACCAGTGGACGTGATAGAAGCAGAAATGATAGTTTAACTGGCATTTAGATAGACATACGAACAGGGAGAAAATGGAGTGATACGGACCATGTCCAGGCAGGTGGGATTAGTTTTGAATAATATCATGGTTGGCACAGACATGGTGGGCTGAAGGGCCTGTTCCTGCACTGCACTGCACTGTTCTGTATGCTATGCATTTTGATAGTGGAGGCATAAGCGATGGTCATGTTGCTGAATGGGAGATGGTTACATTCTCTCTTGTTGAAGATGGTCATTGCTTGGCATTTGTGTAGCGAAAACATTACTTGCCACTTGTCAGACCAAGCAAGGATATTATCCAGATGTTGTTGTATTTGGACATGGATTGCTACAGGATCTGAGGAATTCCAAATGATGCTGAACATCGTACAGTCATTGACAAACATCCCCAATGCTGACCTTATCAACAGGAGTGAAGGACATTGATGAAGCAGCTGAAGATGGTTGGACCTCAAACTCAGGTTCTTGTGGTGCAGCGGTACTGTCCCTATCTCTGGGCCAGATTCTGGGTTCAAGGCCCAAAGATGTGTTATAACACTTTTGAACAGGTCAGTTAAAAATATCTACCCTGAAGGATTCCTCAGGGATGTCCTGTGTAACTCTGGACCACAGTTCTTCAGTGCCATTGCTGAAACGTTCTCAGGGTTCAAAGCCTTTGCCATATCTAATGCTTTCAACTGTTGCTTGATCTCTCATGGAGTTGATTAAATTGGCTGAACACTTGCATCTGAGATGCTGGGGACCACAACAAAGGCTGAGATGGACCTTCCACTCAGCACTTCTGGTTGAAGATTGTTGCAAATACTTCAGCTTTATCTTTTGTACTGTTGTGCTGGGCTGCACCATGATTGAAGAATGGGGATATTTGTGGAGCCCCTTTCCAGTAAAGCTGTTTACTTGCCCTCCACCATTGATGACTGCATATGGAAGGACTGCAGCGCTCAGATCTGATCTGTTGGTTGTGACATCTCTTAGCTCTGTCAGTCACTTGCTGCTTATGATGTTTAGCACCCAAGTAGTCCTGTCTGGTAGTTGCAACAGGTGGACACCTCATTTTTAGGTGTGCCTGCTGCTGCACTTAGCATGCCCTCTTGTACTCTCCATTGAACCAGGATTAAGCCCCTGGTTTGATAGTAATGGGGGATGTACCAGGCCATGAGGTTGCAGATTGTGCTGGTGTGTAACTCTGCCCACAGCACCTCATGGATGCCCAGTCTTGAGTTGCTAGATCTGTTTGAAAGCTGACCCATTTAGCACGGTGATATGCCACATTACACGAGAGAGGGTGTTCTCAATGTGAAGATGAGACTTAATCTGCATAAGGACTGAGTGGAGGTCACTGTTGCTGACACTGTCATGGACAATTGCAATTCTGAAAGGCAAAGTGATGAGGAAACAGTATGTTTTTCCCTCTTGCTGGTTCCGTCACTTCGTGTTACAGACCTACACTCCAAGCTATATATTTTTAGACTGAACCAGCTTGGTGAGTAGTGCTGCTGTTGCTGGTGGACACTGAAGCGCCCCCCGCCACCCCCCGCCCCCAACACACACACACACACACACACACACACAGAGTAATTTCTGCACCCTTACCAGAGTTGGTGTATCCACTAGCAACGAGGCATTCTGAATCATCAGTCGGGGGGGTTTTGTGGTAATTGGCAGGAACATTCCTTGCTCATGTTTCACCTGGTGATGTTGAGGACTCCCAGGACAGCTTCCTCCTGACTATGCACCACTTCTGGCATAGTCTAACCTTCCATCTACTTTGTCTATTGCTTGTTGTACCTACATTTTAACAAGGTGGCTGATTCCTGCAACCTTGCACCTTCTTCCCTTTCTCAGTAATAATCTAACTTCCAATTGAAAGCCTTGATTGAACCTATCTCCCCCACACTCAGACACCATATTCCAGAACCCTAACCACTCGAGTAGACCTGCCTCCTCCACACTCTCAGACAGTATCCAGATCCTAACCACTCACTGCATTAAAAGTTTTCCTGAAGTCTCTGTTGCTTCTTTCTTTCAACTCACCATCAAACTGAGCCCTCTGGTTCATGATCCTTCCACGAATGGGAACAGTCTGCTCTGTACAGATACCTGCTGTTTTTGAACTCTTTGGTCAAATCTCCTCCACCTTCTGTTCTCTAAGGAGAACAGTCTGGACCTTTCCATTCTGTGCATCATTCATGGAGCCATTTTTGTGAATGGTTTCTGCACTATTTTGAACACTTTCACATCCTTCCTACAGTGCAGATCCCAGAACTGCATGCAACACCACAATTGACTTTTATACAAGTTGATGATAACCTGCCTGATTTTGTACCCAGTGCCCTGACTGATAAATCCTAGGCTGCAATGTGCATTACTCACTCTGTCAGCTCTGCTGCCTGCCATGATTTATGCATCTTTTCACACAGGCCCCTCTGCTCCTGCATCTCCTCAATTTTGAAAATCCTCATTTTTCCTACTTAAATGAATCATCCCACACTTCTCCTCATTGAACTTCATCCACCATCAGTCTGCCCACTTGTCAGTGTCCCCTCAAATTTCTACACTATCCTCCTCACATTCTGCGGGGGAGAGGTTAGAGTGGGTGAGAGAGGTGGAGAGGTTGAGGCGATTGATGTCTCTTGAATTGAACACCTACGTTCGGTCCACACTAAACAACTGCACCTCCCAGTCGCGAACCATTTCAACTCCCCTTCCCATTCCTCAGATGACATGTCCATCCTGGGCCTCCTGCAGTGCCACAACGATGCTACCCAAAGGTTGCAGGAACAGTACCTCATATTCCGCTTGGGAACCCTGCAGCCCAATGGTATCAATGTGGACTTCACAAGCTTCAAAATCTCCCCTCCCCCTACCGCATCCCAAAACCAGTCCAGCTCGTCCCCGCCTCCCTAACCTGTCCTTCCTCCCACCTCAAGCCCCACCCCCATCTCCTACCTACTAACCTCATCCCGCCTCCTTGACCTGTCCGTCCTCCCTGGACTGACCTATCTCCTCCCTAACTCCCCACCTACACTCACCTTTACTGGCTCCATCCCTGCCTCTTTGACCTGTCTGTCTCCTCTCCACCTATCTTCCCCTCTATCCATCTTCTATCTGCCTCCCCTTCTCTCCCTATTTATTTCAGAACCCCCTTCCCCTCCCCCATTTCTAAGAAGGGTCTAGGCCCGAAACGTCAGCCTTCCTGCTCCTCTGATGCTGCTTGGCCTGCTGCGTTCATCCAGCTCTACGCTTTGTTATCTCAGATTCTCCAGCATCTGCAGTTCCTACTACCTCATCTTTTTAACCTTTCTTCATAGCCAATGCCCTCGAGACTGGGCAACCTTCTCTGCACTTTCCCCAAAGCTTCCATGTTTTTCTGGTAATGTGGTGACCAAAACTGCACACAATACTCCAAATATGGCCTAACAAGATGTTTATATAGCTGCAACATGGTTTGCCAACTCTTGTACTCCATTCCCCGGCCGATGAAGGCAAGCATGCCATATGCCTTCTTAATCACCTTGGCCACCTGTATTGCCACTTTTTAGGGAACTGTGGACCTGCACACCCAGATCTGTCTGTATGTTAATGTTCCTAAGGGTTCTGCCATTTACTGTATAATTCACTCCTAAATTTGATCCTCCAAAATGCATCACCTCGCATTTGTCTGGATTAAACTCCATCTGCCATTTCTGTGCCCAACCTGCCAATCTGTCTATATCCTGTTGTATCCTTTCACAATCGTTGGCACTATCAGCAACTCCACCAATCTTCGTGTCATCTGCAAACTTACTAATCAGGCCATCCACATTTTCCTCCAGATCATTTATGTATACTACAAACAATACAGGACCCAAGACCGATCTCTGTGGAACACCACTAGTTACCGGTCTCCATTCTGAAAAACATCCTTCTACCGCTACCCTCTGTCTTCTACGACCAAGCCAGTTTTGTATCCATCTCGCCAGCCCACCCTGAATCCCATGTTATTTTAGTTTTTGTACCATCTGCCATGTGGGACTTTATCAAATGCTTTATTAAAGTCCACACAAAATACATCCACAGCTCTTCCCTCATCAATTATCTTTGTCACCTCTTCAAAAAGTTCGATCATGTTGGGACATGACCTTTCCTGTGCAAAACCATGCTGCTTGTCACTAACTAGTCCATTTTCTTCCAAATGTGCATATATCTTGTCCCTCAGTATCTTCTCCAAGAGCTTCCCCACCAAAGATTTCAGACTCACCGGCCTATAATTTCCTGGATTATCCCTGCTTCCTTTCTTAAACAAGGGAACAACATTGGCTAACCTCCAATCCTCTGGAACCTCGCCTGTGGTCAAGGAGGATGTGAAGATATCTGCTAATGCCCCAGCTATTTCTTCCCTTGCCTCTCACAGCAACCTGGGATAGATCCCATCTGGCCCTGGGGACTTGTCTACCTTAATGCAATTTAGGATACCCAAAACTTCGTCCTTCACTTTACTGACATTCTCTAGAGTATTCACACACTCATCCCTGACCTTAACATCAGTCATGTTCTTCTCGGTGAATACTGATACAAAGTACTCATTAAGGATCTCTCCCACTTCCTGTGGCTCCATGCATAACTTCCCTCTTTTGTCCTTCGGGGGGGCTACTCTTTCCCTTGCTACCCTCCTTCTTCTAATATATGCATAAAAAGCCTTGGGATTCTCCTTACTGTTTGCTAGAAACATTTCATGGCTCCTTTAGCCTTCCTAATTCTGTGTTTAATTTCCTTCCTCATTGCTCTATACTACTCAAGGGTTTTGTCAGTTTGTAGCTGCCTAGACCTATCATGTAGTTCCCTTTTCCTTTTGACTAAGTTTACAATTTCCCTTGTCATCCATGATTCCTGGATCCTGCCATTCCTATCCTTCAGTTTTGCAGGGGTATGCATGTCCTGCTCTTTAGTCAACTTGGTCTTTACAAGCCTGCCACATGCCAGATATAGATTTGCCCTCAAATAACTGCTCCCAATCCATATTCCCCAGTTCTTGTCTAATTGTCCAGGGATTATTTGATGAGGACAGTAGCAAGGAAGCATTACTTTTCGTTTAAAGTGACCAGTATTCCCCTGGGCAAATATATTTCATTGTGCATTGGTTCATTTCCAGAACCCTGGATTTTCTGTTTGGATTTTAAAAAAATAGCATTGTAGCTAATGGTAACCGTCAAATAAACAACATGGAGTCACGCAGGAGCTCACATGTTTTCTCACTGCCAGACTGCCCTGTTCGACAGAGAAATGATAACAGAGGCAGAGTTGACAGCAAAAATATTCTCAGGATCAGCACTTCATGGTTAAAACCCCATGTTAGAAACTCTATGATGAAACTCTATGACAAAACTCCAGGCTCGCACTGTCAGAGGGTCAGTACTGAAGGAGTGCCACACTGTCAGAGGGTCAGTACTGAGGGAGCACTGCACTGTCGGAGAGTCAGTAGTGAAGGAGTGCCACACTGTCGGAGGGTCAGTGCTGAGGGAGCACTGCACTGTCGGAGGGTCAGTACTGAGGGAGCGCCGCAGTCAGAGGGTCAGTACTGAGGGAGGGTCGTACCGTTGGAGGGTCAGGGCCGAGGGAGTGCCACACTGTCAGGAACTTTGTAGATGAGTTCTTAAACCAACTGTCCGTCCCATTGGGTGGGTGTGAAAGAATCCAGGAGTGTGACTTTGGAGAAGTAAAGGGAAGTTTGTTTTCTGACTCTTGAGCAGGATTTACAAATACAGCAAGTCATAAGGATGGGATCAGGGAGGTGAGGTTTAGGATCGGGGTTGTGGGCTGAAGGTTGGGTTGGTGATGTTGACTGAACAAACAGCTTTGGGTGTTGTCATTATTGGCGTTTGAGAAGGCCCAGCTCACTACTTGGTAGGATTCGGAGCCTGGGGATTCGGTCCGAGGGTATCCCCTCCATTTTACCCTCATGCGAGACACAGTTCAGGAGAACTGCGGCAGAGGGCATCTCCTGGTTTGAGTGAACCGAATGGAGAAGTTCCCAGATCTCAGTATACTTGTTGGGTTTATCATAAAGACACGAAGTAAACTCTACGTCTGAGAAAGGAAGGCAATTGTCAGTATTTCTCTTCGTCCTGATTTTTGGCAAAAAGAAATATCTGGTCAAACACTGACAAGGAAACCAGAATGCAGCTTTTTTAAATTTCAGGTGTATGTCACTGGATCCTTTGGTAGGTTCTACAAAGAGAGAACTGGATCACTATTTAATAAGACAGAAATTACAGGACTGTAACAACAGAATCGTGGAAGGGGATAAATTGGACCAGTCTTTCAAAGAGCAAGAAGTCAAGATGGGCCACTGCTCGATTCTCTGATTACAAGTCAACCAATCAGCTCAATTTTATTCCAAACTTCCAAGTCCTAAGTTTACTGTACAGTGAATAATTTACAACCCGATCCATGGTCAGTAAGGTGTGCTTGTCATTTTGGTATCAAGTCGCTGGGAACGTGTTGCATATCACACGACATCGTCTCTGTAGCCAGTTCCCAGAGCCAGATCCCCCCGGCTGTGAATGGGCCTTTGATCCAGCAAAGACCTTTTCAAGTCAGGGGCCCTTCCAGAAATGCTGGATGTTGGAGGTCAGAGGATCCTGCTGCTGTCTGTCAATCCGCAACTTTCCAGGAAAACAGGACCTCCTGAACCATCATACCCCAATACAGCAGCTCCCCTGGCTGACCACCCCTTAAGGTGTGGAGGGATAAGGTGTGGTGTCCTGGGAAGCCATGACTCTTCCCTTCCCACCTCCAGACAGGTGTAAGGGGCATTTATTACCCTGCTTCAAGGTACCTTTCTCAGGAAGGTGTTGCTGTCAAAATTTCAAAGACAGAATAAATCCTCCGATGGTAAGCTGAATTCAAATCCCACAGTCTCCATCATTGCGACTTGAGCAATGAGAAAACGTTCTGTTTGAAAACACTTTTCCACATGGTCCAGGACTATTCTTGCTGATTTGACAGAAAAAAGCATGGAAGCAGCAATCCATGTTGGTTCTTTCCGAACAGCACGGCTATACCTGGGTATTTGGTTTCTTCCTCATTGCAAGGTTGTACAGTTTAGTGTCATTAAGCTCAGACATTTTCACATTACAACAAATGGCTTCTAAACATAGTGAGGAGGGGAACACAGGGCTAAACACGTTTTCATTTTCAGCAGACTGATGTTGTCGAATGGTTCATTGCTATGTGGCATCAGGTCCCTTGGTCACCCATTAACCTACACCCCCTCTGGATAGCCCCACTGTCTGTATACAGCTCATCAGCATACCTGCTGCCTGGATACAACAAACTGTGGGGGCATGGTTATCCTTATGATTCCACTTCATTGTCTGAATTTCAAATCAGGGAGGAGAAGGTGCTGTTGAGCTAATAGTAACCAGAGCCACAGGACATGACTGGATATCCCAGGACAGGTCTGAATCAGGAAGACCCCCATGCCCCACTCCATCCCCAGGGAGGAGAGTGAGTCCATCCACAAGCTCTTCCTGACTCCATTTACTGCCTTTACTCAAGCAATTGGTCTTATCTCAGGTGTTTGACGTCAGGGTTTGAGATGTGTGAGAGGTCAGGGACTGGAGGAGGGAGTCAGGTCTGGAATCAAACTGTACTTGATATTTACCCAAGAGATTTCACTCCGACAGTTAGATTCCATTAGAAATTCTTCTGGCCAACATTGCTCATGGAGAACTCTTCGGACTGACCATTGACCAGTTCATGCTGGTGGGTGAGTGATGAGCGAGTGTGGGGACAGAGAGAGATGGAGAACAGATTAAATAAAGCCCCACATATGCAGAGCTGGCAGTATTTCTTTGGAAAATCTAAGCGCTGCGGGGAGTCAGTCTGACAGAGAAAGCACAACACAACAGTGAACACACTCACTGTAACACTGTAGACTATGGAGGTCCTGGGCTGGGGACTTCAATCTCCATGAATCGAATCATCAAGAGGGGGGATTATGGACAAATCCCCTCAGTCCACCACACACACAGTCCTCTAAGTGACCCATCAAAACAAGATTTGGAAGTCTCTTGGTGGTTCAGAACTTGAGTACTGCTGAAACAATTAAATGTGCTGAGAAAACATCTCATCTTGTATATCTCAGGACAGAGCAAGCATGCCAATCGGAAAGGGAACAACAATTTATACTGCTTGAGGAAAAACGTTGAGACTGGTTGATGAAGGTGTTTCCATGGAGAATGTAAAGGGAAACAGTTGTGCCTGAGCTTTTGCAGAACTCGGAACATTACACCCATCGTTAGATGTAGTTTCACAACTGAACAGGACTTGCTGAACAATCATGGTGTGAGCCGAGAATGACTGAAACCACCAATTACCACACAGGCTTGCAGTGAGGTTCACTTCCTGATGTTCATATGCAGGACTCTGAACTTCACCAGCCGAAAGAACGTGTCCAGGAATTAAATCCTTTTCACGTGCAGAAAAGCTTGGCAGTTAACTGTTCCCCAATCTCTAATGGCAACACCTTTACCGATCACTGTCCACTTGCCAATGAACTGGCACCCGCTTCTCATGCAGTGTAACGCCTTGTTTCCCATGAAATTCGGCATTCTTTTGTCTGTCCTGATAAGTGCAAGTTGAAATGTTTTGGTTGCAAGTCTCTTTTTCGGCTCTACTCAAGACTTCTGGTTGACCACTGAACATCATCCCTCTCTACCTGTGTGCCAAGAGATAGGAGACATGACAGACCCTCCCGTAGAGATACCAGTGGAATCAGCACCATGATTTTCAAAGGGTCATGAGGATTAAGAGGAAGAAACACAAGGGGATAAAAGCAGGGCCACAAGATCTTTGGCTATAAGGCCTGTCCAGGCCTGTCCTGGGTTCTCCTGTGGCTCTGATGTCCCTGTGAGAAGCTGGGATTTCCCAGTTACCTGATGAAAGTGTCCTCTCCAATCAGACTTTGTCCTACTGGTATTGTTAAAGATCTTGGAGTGACAAGATAAGTTTGGTCAAAATGTGTGTTATTTTGAACAGGACGCCCAGCTCTGATTGTGACAGGCCTGTGTTAAAGTCTGGCAGCAACTTAACTCCCCCCCACTTTGTCTCCAATGTGCTTATTCCACGTGGAGATTGTTCTTGTTTCCTCATCTTGACTTGGAAGGCCTAAGACTGATGGCTAATTGAGACAATGCCACATAACACTGATTGTGGAGGGGAAACTTGGCCTTCTAAACCCTACAGGGAATCAGCTTCTTGGACTATTAGTGAACTGGAATGAATTTGTTGCTAAGTAGCCTGAGGAGATTACCTTTTACAAAGAGCAGGTTTCGAAAAGATAGGCTACCTTTGTTGCAGTAATCTTAAGCCTGGGCCAGCTATTGTGCCCCTCTGTTTGCTGTGGTGTCTGTGCTGAGAAAGTTGCCTGCCTCCCCTCCGAGCTGCCATGGCTTTGGGTGCCCATTGTGTCCCAGGGCCGGCCGAAGCCTATCCGATTTGGATTGAGCCCGAGTACATGGTGAGCAGCAACATGATGGTAAATCCAGTGAGCAGGCCGGCGTTCTGGATGCCAAACACCAACAGCGAGGTCGACTCTTCCCCGTCCTCTCCTTTGCTCACCTCATTCATCTCTGGGAACTGTGGAGGGAGACAGGGTGAGATGGGCAAGGCATACAACCACGGGGTCAACTCGCTGAACTTGTCTGAAGGAGTGCGGCTCCTTCTCAGTCACCACAGTCCACCATGCAGGGGCACTGACAAACATAATCATGGAGCCTCTGGCCTGTGTCAGTCATCCAAAGTCTAGTGATGCTGCACAGACACACATTCAGTAACTTTGAGACAAAAACAGGCCCTTTGGCCCATCCAGCCTAGGTCCGTCAGTGTTTATCCCTGATCTATTGTAACCCCCTTTTCCTATATCCTGTTATCCAACCTTGGCTTAGCCATTGATCTGATCCATTTTTATATGCTGGCCTGATCTCAGCTTCAATTGCTGACTCCAGGAATGAATCCTGATTCAGTAAACATGCCCTTTCCTTGCTCTCCATCATCGTCTCTCACGCTGACGACTCCCCAGCACTTAGCATCTGGATGAGTGATCCAGAGACCCGAGTTCAAACCCCACATCAGGGGAACTCCATAAATCTGAAATTTAAAGCTTGTCTCAATCCTGGAGATGATGAATCCACTGGATTAACTCCCTTCTGCTTCCTTCATGCCCTCTGATCAGGAAATGTGCCAGGTATGGCCTACAGGTGACTCCAGATCCAGCCCAGATATGTCCTCGTCCTTGCCCAGAAACCACTGTCATCGTGAAGGCCCTGACTCACCATGTCTGCCAGTGCGATGTAGAGAAACATTCCACCAGCCAGAGCAAAGATCCAGTTGGCAGAGAAGTGGCTGCCAGCGAGGATACCAAAGGCAAGACCCAGGTAGCAGCAGCAGGCCGACAGGAAGTTAAAGAAGAGAGCTTGTTGGAGGCTCATGCCAGCATTCAGCAGTATCACAAAGTCACCTGCATGTGGGGGGGGGGGGGGGGGGGCAGGGAGGGGGGAGAGAGAGAGAGACAGACAACAGCTACAATCAGCACCTCACCCACTGCTTAGCAGGACCCAGGGAGGACAATACTGGGCAGGGCAGGGGAGAAGGGAAGGGAAGGACAGTGGGGGGGTGCAGGGGACTCCGTTTGGCTCCCTGCCAAACAGCACCTCCATTTCCCAAAGCGCCCACAGCTTCTCCCCTCTGGATCTCCATAACCTCCTCCAGCTTCACAACCCTCCGAAATCTCTGCACTCCACCTACCTGCCCTCTCAGGAATTCCCCAATACCTGGTGCTGCATCATCAGGGGCCGTGCCTTCAGCTGCCTGGACCTCGCAGCTCGAGAATTTCCCCTCCCTAAAACCTCCACACCCCGCCCTCGCTTTCCTCCTTTAAAACACTCCCAATAATCCAGCCTTGTGGTTCATCCTCCTTCAGGAATTTGTGTGACCCAGTGACAAACTTTGTCTGATATTTCCATCATTGTGACAGACAGCAGAACCTTCATGTTGGTTCAGGTGAGTTTTCACTCTGTGAGATGGTCAGGAGTGTGTTCAATGCAGGTGAGTTTTCACTCTGTGAGATGGTCAGGAGTGTGTTCAATGCAG
>NC_063371.1:15903720-15908611 GCF_021869965.1 Rhincodon typus | reverse complement strand
AGGTGAGTTTTCACTCTGTGAGATGGTCAGGAGTGTGTTCAATGCAGCAATTGGTTGCTGTGGGTTTGAATGGAAGGGATATGCTGCACAGGCTCCTGTCCACACCCCATTCTGCCCCACGCCACAGCCCCAGTGTGCCAGTCCAGCTGCTCTTCATGGCCCACTCCCTGTTGTCAAACAGCCCCTCATGGTCCCTCAGGCAGAAATCCCAAACTGGAGCCAGGGGCAGGCCAGGCCCTCACCTCCCCTTGACCCAGGGAATGAATCGAAACTCCTCCACTGCTGCTCAGTCCCCACCCTCGGCTGGGAGAGAGGAGGTAAGGGCGTACATACCAAGCTCATGAGGAAATTCCTCACAGAGAATGGCCACCGAGGTACTGATTCCCTGGAAGACAGAGACAGTGAAGGAAGCTCCAATGGCAAGGCCATCGATGAAGTTGTGCAGTCCATCGCTGAGCGTGATCATCCAGGCCAGAGTCGCAATGTCAGAGTAACGATTCCCCTTAAGCCAGTAACAGGGTCCTCCTGCTGTCTGCTGGAGATCCTGGATAGAGAGAGACAGAGAGAAACCAGACAACATATTACACACCCACGCATGATCCAACTCTCCGATCCTAATCCAATCCCCATCCTGACCCTAAACCACATGCACCCAATCCCAGCCAGCTCCCGATCTCACCCTGTTCCCTCATCCTAGTCCACTCCCGTTCCCAATGCCACCATGTACCCCAATCCCATCCCACCACCTGGCTGTGTAATCCCATTTTAATTGTTCCTCCTTCCCACCCCAAGTGTGCGCGCACACACACACACATTAAAACCACCAGGAACAACCTGGCAAACAGCTGACAGTCACTTGGTCTTGGTACAGGTTTGATACTGGTCCTCCCTGCTCTCTTCCCCGGGGCACCATGCCTTAGCCTAGAGTGGTCGGTTCCACAGGGGATCTGTATCCTTGTTCCCCTGCCCACTGACCTGCACCGACAAGGCCCCAGTGATTGCTGGCTCTCCCTCTGTGGAATCTGTAGAGAAAATCCTGTGGTCGCCATCTTCACCGTGACTCGACAGGGTGTGACTCAGATCTCCATTCTGGAGTTTTTCCATCACTCCATCCTCGTGATCACTCCTGCTGGCATATTGCTGAGCTCGGTAGTGAGTGTGATTTGGTGCTTTCCCCTATTTAAACAAGTGACAAACGGCTGTGGTCAGTAGTTATGATGCACACCCTAGCACCCCCCATTCACCCCTTAGATATCTCCTGTCTCCTGCTGACTGAGATCAGAGTTACAGAAGTGAAACAGGTCAGTATTCACATCCATCTGCTCTCATTCCAGAATGTTTAATCACTGGCCATGTTGTAATATTTATACCCAGTGATGTGCAGTTCAAACAACAGAATTGCATCATTGCTTCAGGGTCCTGAAGCCCTTAGCTAACACCATTCTACTTCAACTCAATATATCAGTATGTCCCTCTACTCCTTTTTCCCCTTTCTTATTGTCTGCTTTTCTATTAAGTGCAGCAAAATGATTAACTTGGTCCCTACGAGTTCCACATTCTCACCTCTCTCCCAAATTCTTGATTGGATTCAGCAATGCAAAAGGGGAAGAGTCGGGATGGTTGGTGGTGCTGCTGCTTTTCCCAGACAGCAGTGTTGGTGTAGAATTTGGGAATGTAAGGACCGTGCCTTTTTATTTTTAACTGTGGGCTGAAATGGTAAAAGAATTGTTTTCAAAACCAAGAATTATGGAATGGATTGCTGTGCTTTTTAAATGCAATTTACTGAACTGTAAGTCATGTTTATCCTGCTTGTTGGTTCACGCAGCGAGAGAGGCTGATTGCAGGCGGACTGGCACCACTGGCGGTGGGGGGGTGGTGTGGGAGCAGAGAAATTGTGCAAGGTAGGACTTGGTTGGCAACAGATCACTGATTGGTTTGTAAACAGTTGTGGATGTCAAAGACCATCTGCCTGACAAACTGATTGGCTCCTGGTAGCAGAGTAGCTTCTGATAGTGAACAATACTGGCAGATGCCTTCGGACTGCTGCAAAGGGCAGATGGAGCATCTTTCTCTCTCTCTCTCTAGTGCAATACCTAAAGGCTGAAGAAAGCCATTTTCTTTCCCCTCACCAGTGGCTGGAATCTATGGCCTTTACCCAATAAGTAAGAGATTTTGCAGTTTGTGTGCCAATTGTCTGTGCCTCCTACAAAGAAGTGAGAAGACCCCAGAGAGAAGAACAGAAAATCTTGACAAGCAAAAGGATCATCTCCGTGAATCCCAATGGTCAGGTGCTATTCAACAACTTCCACAGTTTTGTTTCCATTGGGTGGGAGATTAACAAAGGGTCAGTGAGGATGCTCCAGTTTTGATGGACATACAGACGGCTCAGTCATTCAGTACTCTACTCTGGGACAAACAACATTCCCTTGAAGGCCTGAGCAATACCCCTTCACCCCACTGCTATTCCCAAGCTCTGTGGGAATGGAGAAGAGAGAACCCTTTACTGTCCCAGATCTCCATATGGGGTGTGTGGGGACAGGGGGCAGAGATCTCCCTCTCTGATGCTGCACATCAACATCCAGAGGCTCCTGTTTTCTGTCATGAGGATTTCTAATACTCATCCTGAGAAAAGGGAAAGAAAAGGAGAAGGGAGAGTGTTTCCCTGTCAGGTGATGAATTCCCACTGGCTTTGGGTGGCACTTGTTCCCAGGAGATAGATCATTTAACTCAGAGATTTACCAATCACCTGACGAGTCAACAGGGCCAGTCACAGCTTTACCTTCTCTTTGGGTTTGAGCACCATCTTCAGGATCTTCTCTGTGAAGAAAAAGAGATAGAATCCTCCAAAGACCACTGCCGATTTTGATACATAATCAGCTTCCTTCGGGTCAAATCCAAAGGCCTGAGTGAGGGGAAAGCATCATCTTGTTAAAGAGACTGACAGCTATTACAATCACAACAACCGCATGGTTCACTAATGTCCTTTAGGGAAGGAAACTGCAGCCTTTACCAGTCTGACCTACATGTGACTCCAGACCTACAACAATGTGGATAACACTTAAATGCACTCTGGGCAATTAGGGACGGGGAATAAATATTGGCCCACACATCCTGTGAATAAATAAAGAAGCACAACATTTGTCCCTCCCACAGCCACACATACAATGCCCCCCACCCCCAAGGAAGAGAATACTCTGGATTCCCATCAAATCTGACTGAATTCCCCAGCTGTTTAAACTGGACCAGTATCAGGTCCTTTGCAGAGCTAGACAAACAGTGCAGACGGCACTCAAGTCACTGTAGGAGGAGCAATCAGAAGGAGGGGGAGGAGGGTCTGAGGAAGACAGGGTGGGTCAGGCAATCAAAGAAAAGGGTCAGAGGGAGCAGGAGGTCAGAGGGAGACAGGATGGGTCAGGGAGACAACAAGGAAAGTGGTCAGTGGGAAGAGGGGGTGGGTGGGGATCAGAGGCTCAGGGGCTGGTCAGAGGGAGGGAGTATGTAGTCAGACGTTGGGGGTGGAAGGGGACAGATGGTTAGAGGGACATGGAGAAATGGCTTTGACTGAACAAGAAAACCCATGGGAGCTGGGCCGGTTTCAGGGGAGTTGTCTGTAGAATGTGACCAGAGTAGTCGTTACTCCAATGTCCCCTCACTGCAGCTACTTCAGGGTTTGTCAGCAGCTCCAGATGACGGCCTGCAGACTGACCTGGGACCTCAGCAAAGGTGCCTGTCTCCGTGTCTGTAGGCATACTGCTGGGGTCATGAAGGGGCAGCCTCAAACGGGCTGACTGGCAGGACCCACGTTCCACATTCAGCTGTCCCATCATGTTCTGGGTCATGGTGGGTTTGCTGGACAGAGGCAGGAAATGGGACTAGGGAGCTCTCCCTCATCTCCTTGCAGCAAGCTTTGCCAAAGTTGATTAGATAGGGCAGATGTTCGCTAGCTGTCCCACATTAAAAACAAACAAAAAAAAAATCTCAATGTAAGTACAAAGGTAATACAATCTGATTGGCCCCAGTCACATGAAGTCACCTCAAACCACATTTGGGAAGCCAAACAACTGGCAGTCACAGATCAGGAAGCTTCGCAATGATATCCCCGGTGTCAAATAACGCAAACACAATCAGGAACAAAGGATTTAAGTAATGGCAAGCCACAACCTCGATCAGTGTGCATGGAGAGAGGGCTTCAGGTTCACTTGTCTCTCAAAGCTCCAGCATCAGATGTTTAATTCGGATCTCTGGGAATCCAAATTGAAAAAAGGGTCATGAGATGCAGTGGTAACGTTCCTCCCCTCAGTTCAGGAGTTCAAGTCCCACCTCCAGGGAGATGTGTGAGAACACGTCCACTCAGGTTAATTTAAATTTACTTTTTGGCCTTCAGTAACTTTCTCTGCTTGTATGGAGACCAAGCCCAGCTTCCCCAGATTCTCCGTGTAAGTAAAGTCTGTCATTGCTGGTACTGCCTGAGTGAAGCTGTCTGTATCCTGTTCAGGCCCCCTTATCCTTCCCAAAGTGCACCTTCCAAAACCCACAGTACAACCACAGCTAAGCCTAACCAGTGGTTTCTTAAGGATTTAGTGTTACCTTTTGTACTCCCTGCCTCTATTAATGAAACAAGGAATCTCATAGGTTGCTTATAACAAATTACAGAGGATGTAGAAGGCAGAAATAGGCCATCCAGGCCAACCATCCCCTGCTTGTGTTCATGCTCTACTCCAGCATCCTCACATTGATCCTCATCTAAATCGGTCAAACTAAGTCTCTATTCCCAGCTCCCTCATGTACATCTCTAGCTTTTCCTGAAATGCATTTATAATCGTGACCTCAACCCCTCCCTGGGAGGAGAGAGATTTCCACATTCTGACCCCTCCCTGGGAGAGAGATTTCC
>NC_063371.1:15895066-15903710 GCF_021869965.1 Rhincodon typus | reverse complement strand
TGACCCCTCCCTGGGGAAGAGAGATTTCCACATTCTGACCCCTCCCTTGGAGAGAGATTTCCACATTCTGACCCGTCCCTGGGGGAAGAGATTTTCACATTCTGACCCCTCCCTGGGGGAAGAGATTTCCACATTCTGACCCCTCCCTAGAGAAAGGCACGCCCCCCTGAAACAAATCTGGTGTGTTCAGCTCAGATGGGCCTGTGTGTGTGTGTGTGGTGTTCCTATATACCCGTTACCATTGCCCTTGCTGGCTGGCAGAGAGGACTGGGGCTTTGGGAGCTGGGGGCATGGGTAGGCAATCAGTGGGCACTTTGATCGTCTTTGGATCTCCTATTGGATCAGGGAGGAGCAAGACAGTCGAATAGGAGACTCGGTCTCGGCCAGCACTGAAATGGTCAGCAGCAAACACGAACATGAGCTGACTCTCCATGCACCACTGACGCTCTGTGAATTAAGATGTATTACAATACCTCAGGAATGAGCTGAAAGAGGGCGTTAGAGTAGAGAGTGCCTATCGCCAGGGCGATGAAGTACAGCAGCAGTCGCTTGTAAAAGGTTTTCCTCATGAATGGTACCACACTGGCCCCGATCAGAGAGCAGAGAGATATGACTGTCACACACAAAAAACCATAGCCCCAGACTGCCCGAGTATCAGTCCGACAGCCCAGGTGAGGACATGGTCGAGGTCCAGGTCAGGGTTCCATACCAGGAAGCAGGAGGCAAATTATTCAATAGAAGGGCCAAAGGCAAAGGAAAGGACAAAAGAAAGGAGAGGGAAAGCAAAGAGAAACCATTAAACTCATCAATTCATGTCAAATCAGGTCCAAAATGGGACCATATCATCATCCAATTTGATTGTTTTCAAGGACACAGAATATAATGTAGAGTCTCAGGTGATTTCTAGAATAACAGTCATCTCCGGCCTCACTTGACAATATAACACAGCCATTGATACTCTGACTTTATGGATGAACCCATGAGCAGAACAGAGATAAAGCTACGTAGCCAACCTACCATTCCCTGGGACTGTAGCTGGCCTTCACCATGGAGCCACTTCTGCTGTTACATGCACCAGCTCATTTTTTAAATTCACAATTCACCCGCATCCTTTCCAACTCCCAGCAGACCCAACATGTTTTTTTTTGGTTGAGTGTGGGGGTTAAGTGTTGCACAATTCCATGACTGTTTGTGTGAGGAAGTGTTCGTGGACATTACCCCTGAGCAGCTTGGCTGAAAGCTGAAGTTATATCATTGTGCTCGGCACTGCAAGTACCCTGTTCCCCTCGATACAGGAGGGGAGAGTTTCTCTCCTCCACCCTGATCAACACCTTTCGCCGCCTTAAAGATCTTGTATATCAGATAGGAATACAGGTTTACTTTCATGCAACCTGACCTCATCATTAAACCCTTCGAGCTTCTAACTCGAGCCTAAGTGGAGTGATGCCATGTTTCCAATTTCCTACTCCATCCTGGACGAGGGCGCCGTTATTCTAGAAATCAGACCAGTGCAATGACAGCAAACGGAGAGACAACTGGTCACTGGGTTTCAGTTTGCAAAGTCTAGGCTGCTGTGTTTGAAAGCCAGGGTGTTGGGGCAGGACATAGTGGTGATGACAAGGTCAACTGCACCTTCAATCAGAATAAAGAAAAAGTGGCCCCAAGCAGGTTGGAAAATATCAATTTGAATCTTTAAGCAGGTTTCCCATGGGATCTGGAGAGTAACACGAAGAGTACTCTACTCTTTGCCATAATGTCTCCAAATCCTGAGGAAACAGGGAATCAGAATGGATTGCCGTTTTCCAATGTGGACTGGTCCTGTTAAGAAGGAGACAGCTGAGCATCGTCTGTGGCCCCACCTTTTCCAATTCCTGACTGGGACCTGGCAAAGCCTAACTGCCAGATCTTCCAGTGGGTGAGGGGTTTCCAACGCTGCCGTGCCACATTTTCCAACCTCCCCGACCCCAGCAATGATCCCCATGCAGGGTTCCAGCAACCAGTGGTGCCCAGTTTCCACCTGGGACAGAGACTCCAGAGCTAAACTGAAACTCAGTGAAACAGCCAGTTCAGATACCATTGTGAGCAGCTTCAACGCTCTGAGGGACTGGATGTCATGGATTCAGTCAATCACCAAGACCTCCTCCCTTTGAGGTCCAGAGGAGTGGCTGAATCCAACTGTATAATGAGACGAACGGCATGCTCCTGAAATTTAACCTCTTCACCTGACTCACCTGAAGGTTCAGTGAAGTCTGACTGATTCCAGGATCAGCTCATGGTGGCCAATGTGGGGTGCGTTTGACCCCAAGGTACAAGTGCCATGGGGTATGTCATATCGAGAGTCAAATGTACCCATTGAGGTCCAATAGCTGACTCTGGCACTGCAACAAATTGTTTTGATCAGGGAGCTCGAGAGAGAGAGATTTGGTCAAGTGCAGTCCATGTGACGCGATGAGCTTTAACACTAGAATGTGTGTGGTGAAGTGGGATTGTGCCTCTCAGAGTGTTGAAGCAAAAAGTAACAGTTAGACAAAGTCCAACAGGGATCATTATCCCACAATAATTTACAGCACATGCCCCATATCAGAATGGGAGGGGGAGCTTGTTGAGGAAGTACTGCACCTCTGGAATCAGCTGGAAAATGGCAGTGGAGAACAATGTGCCAATCGCCAGGGCAACAAAGAAGATCAGGAGCCTGTGGAAAGACTGCTTTCGCTGGCACAGCGTGATGCTCACTCCAAGCAACGAGCTGAGGTTTACCACAGATACGCTGAGAAAACCAAAGCCCCACACTGTGCAGTGAAAACAGATCAGTTGAGACATTATTTCAAACGGTATTTCAAACCCAATTCCGCTGCCAGTTAACTCAGGAACACACCTATTGCTGCATCACCATCTCAAAGCACATCACAAACAAACGTACAAACAAGGAACTAGAGTTAGACATTCAGTCCATCTAGCCTGCTCCACCCTTCAATAAAATCTCGGCTGATCTCATTTTAACCTCAACTCTGCATTCCTGCATATTCCTGATCATCAAGAAACTATCTACCTCTGTCTTAGAAAAAAAAGTAAAAATTCTGCATTCGCTGACTTTTGATGAAGGGAATTCCAAAGATTCACAATCTTCTGAAAGAAAAATGTTTCATCATCATCTTCAAGCGCCCCCTTGTTTTTAAACAATGACGCCTAGTTCTAATTCTCTTACAAGGGGAAACATCCTTTCCACATCCAATTGGTCAAGTCCTTTCAGGATCTTTCATGTTTCCGACTCTTCTTTAACTCCAGTGGATGCAGGTGTAGCATGTCCAACCCTTCCTCCAAAGGTAAGAACCACTCATTCTAGGTATTATTCCTATAAATGTTTTCTGAGCTTCTTCCAACACTTTAACATCCTTGCATATGTCCTGTGATCATTACTGTACACACAAATGCATATGCGATCTCACCAATGCTGTGTATAATTAAAGCATCACCTCCCTGCTCTTGATTTCAATTCCCCTCACAATAAAACATAACATTCTATTAATTGAGGAAGGGTCACCGGACCTGAAATGTTAACTCTGTTTTTCCCTTCACAGATGCTGCCAGACCTGCTGAGCTTTTCCAGAAACTTTGTTTTGTTCCTGATTTACAGCATCCGCAGTTCTTTCGGTTTTTATTCTATGAACTTTTCTGATTACTTGCAGTATCTGCATAATAACCTTCTATGATTTATACATTTTGACACCCAGATCCCTTTGCATCTCAGAGCTCTGCAACCTCTTACCAGTTAGATAATAGGCTTCTTTTTGTTTTTCCTGCCAAAATGGACAATTTCACACTTTCTCACACTGTACTCCATTTGTCAGATCATTGCCCATATCCCCTTGTAGATTCCTTAACTCTTGTTCACAATTCACATTCCTGATTATGTTTGTGACATCAGAAAATTTGGGAGAATTAGAACCACACTTCTCTCTCAAACTGTGTGTAAACTTTAATCATATTATGATCCCTGCTACCCATGGGCACTTTCACACTGATTATCCAATCCCATTGGTCAAAAGCAGGTCTAGTAAAATCTGTTAATATAAAGCAAAGAACTGCTGATGCTGGAGATCGAAATTAAAAACAGTCTGGTGGTTCTGATAAAAAGTCACTGGTCTCAAAACATTAACTCTGCTTACTTCCACAGATGCTGCCATACTTGCTGAGTTTCTAAAGCAATTTCTATTTTTGTTGGAGTAAAACTTGCTCTTTGAGTGGTACCATAACATCTTGATGTAAGAAACAGCCCTGAAAACATTCAATAAATTCCTCACAAAACCTACTTTTCCCATCTGATTTTTCCAGCCAAAGTAGGTTAAAATTCCCCATGATAATTGCTGGAGCCTTTTGATAATCCCCTCTGAGACTTTCTTCTTTGATACTCCCTCCTACCTTGTGAGTACTGTTTGGAAATCCGTGTACAGCTCTCACAAGTGACGTCTTGCCTTTATCATTCCTCATCTCAACACAAACTGCATCTACATCCAAAGTTTCCTGAATCTAGGTCATCACAATCTATTAATCTAGGTTATCACACTCTATTATGCTAACATTATCTTTAATTAAAACAGTCACTCCTCCAATTCCCTGCCCTGCCGAAATGTCACAGACCAGTACACCCAAATCTACACTTGATCTTGTGAACCGAAGTCGCAGGAGACAAGACACACAGTCAGCTTCTGTCACTGGAAATGTGGGGAAATTGACAGCACGGTGATCCCTCAGCACTGACCCTCTGACAGTGCAGCACTCACTCAGTACTGACCCTCCGACAGTGCGGCACTCCCTCAGCACTGACCCTCCCACAGTGCAGCTCTCCCTCAGTACTAACCCTGTGACAGTGCGGCTCTCCCTCAGTACTGACCCTCCCACAGTGCGGCGCTCCCTCAGTACTAACCCTGTGACAGTGCGGCACTCCCTCAGCACTGACCCTCCGACAGTGCGGCGCTCCCTCAGTACCGACCCTCCGATAGTGCGGTACTCCCTCAGTACCGACCCTCCGACAGTGCGGTACTCCCTCAATACCGACCCTCCGACAGTGCGGCACTCCCTGGGTTTTAGAAGACTGGAAGTCACTTACCCTCCGAGGGTGTGGGCTTTAAGAGAACAGTGGCCTCATTCTCCTCATTCTCCTGCTTTTCTGCAGCACATGCTCCACTCTCCAGCTGCTGGAGGATTGTTGGACAGATGTTTTTGAAGGTGGCACTGTCTATCCTGCTGTTGTTGTTGAGATTGTGAATTGCAAAAAGCTGTGATGAGGAAAAGCACTGGATGGGGAGAGAAAACATCACCGAGTCACTGTTGTTCCTCTGAACTCCCTCCCAGTCTCTCAGCAACATGCGTCAGACCCTTGTTAGTCTTTTTATTAATCCTTTCACAGGCATGGACAAGGCGAGCATCTGACTGATATTCCTGATCGCCCTTGAATTGAGTGGCCTCATGGGCTGTCGATAACACGATGGGTCAAATGGCCTGCTGGTGCACTGTAACAATTCTGAAAATTTTTTTTGGGTTTCAGAGGGTAGCTGAGAGTCAAAAACATTGCAGTGGGTCTGGAGTCACATGTGGGCCAGACCAAGTAAGATTGGCAGATTTCCTTCCCTTTTATACTTTTTCCCCCTCTCACCTTAAACCTATGCCCCTCTAGTTTTGGATACCCCTACCCTTTGCTATTCACCTTATCTGTGCCCCTCATGATTTTATAAACCTCTACATGGGCACCCCTCAGCCTCCACTGCTCCAGGGAAAAAAATAACCCAGCCTCTCCTTATAACTCAAACCTTCCAGTCTCAGTGACATCGTTGTAAACCTTTTCTGCACCTTTTCCAGTTTAGTAACATCCTTCCTATATATGTAGAGACAGAGACCCATTCTCTGCAAACAATGGAATATGATGACAGTGAAAGCCATCAGCGATTCTAGCAACAACCCACCTGTATCAATAACATCCTCTGTCATTGATTCATTCATCTCTTACCTGATCTGGTCTACATGTGACTCCAGACCCTCAGTGATGGGGTTGACTCTTAAAAGCCCCATGAAATGCCTCAGCAAAACACACAGATCAAGGGGGGCAATTAGGGATGAGGAACTGTTTACCTACAGTTTAGGAGTGCATAAGGACGGCACAAGTGGGGAAGTAAGGAGGGGGTTCATGGAGAAGCAGAATGGGGTGAGTGGGCGTGTGGTGGGGTTTACCTGTGATGATCCTAAAGGGAACAGTCTGAAGTTTCTCTGACCAAAACAGCAGATGGTTCAGGAGTAAATTTCCGAAAGCAGGAACACCGAAATGGGAATCCAGCTTTGGGAATGCGAAGAAAAGCTGGAATCCAGAATCAGGCTCAGTTTCATTGACTGGCAAGGTCTGGGAACATTCCAAAATAGGGATAAGATAATTCATCCAATCTCAGGGAACCACAAGGACTGGGAGAGAGCTGACAGGGTATAGGAACTGAGCATAGAGATCCAGATTAGGGGATAGTCAAACAGGCAGAGAGAGTGGCAGAGGCGGAAGTGGGAAACAGGTCGGAAATCAAGCCTTGGAGGGGCTAATGCTCAGGGTTTGAGTTTCCGTGGGAATGAGAACCAGCTGGGGAGGCAGGAAAATGATGGGCGCAAAATGGCCCAACAAAACCATAAAGTCGCAGCAATCAGATTCAAACTTCCATTTGTATGACAACTGTAGTGAGTGGAATGAGGTCAGCCAGTTGGATCTGATAGAATCTGAGTTCCCTGATTGGACCAGGTTAACAGCCCCAGTCAGGGAGCCCTGGCTGACAGATAAGAACAGGAGTGTCAGAGGTTCTGTTTGCTCTGAGAGAGCTGGCTCTGAATGAGGCCAGTCCTAAAGTCACAGATTCTCCAAGTGTAAATAAAGGGTGACTTGGTGATGGATCCCGGCCTCTGTGGAGTTATTTCAACAACGTGCATGTCCTAAAAACAATTCAAGGCACTTGACAGAAAGGATCAATCAGACAACATCCGACAGCAACTCATCAGGGTTGATGGTTAAACTGGCAGGTTTTAAGAAGCATTAGGGACAGCAAGAGGGAAGGTCTGCAAAGGACCAACGGGGTTTGGGGAATTAGAGACCGAAAGCATATTCACCGATGGTGAGATCATTAAAAATGAGACTGTTCAAGACAGCAGTGTTACGGACCAGGCCAAACCCCCTCAAAGCATGTCAAGGAGATAGCCTAAACCCTAATTTTTTCTTATTTTATAGGCATATGCCAGGCTGTGTGTTCTGGATGCGATTCATACAGTCAAACTATCAGACTTGAAGCAAAACACACTTTATTTATACACTATAGTTAAAATACAGACAAAATAAAAAAAGAACTGGCTTAACTGTAATTCTTTCAAAATACTCAAAAAATAAACTATTCATTAACTGTTCCAATAGACTAACATCCCATAAGCAAACCCTTGGCAAAGGCAAATTTAGTAAAATAAATTGTCTCACAGACAATTCTAGCAGCAGGAAAAGAAACCCGCATTTAGCTGTAAGAGGGAGAGGAATCAGAGCTTCCACACCCAGCTTCAAGACCCCAGCAACTGCAGAAAACTAAAACTAAAAATCCTGGTCCTATGGGAACTTGTCCCCACCCATTCAGACTGCTTCTATTTGTTTCAACTTTTAAAAAAAAACCGAGGCCTCACAAGCTGTTTACTGGCTTTGAGCAGACCACTTAGCACCTCTGTCTCAACCGTTCTTCATCGGGAGGAGGATAAAATACAGCTCTTAAAGCCAAAGTATCATCAGAGCAGCAATAGGAGAAGGGTGGGTAAAAGAGACAGGAAGGGACTGAAGAAGGTCAGGGACATAATGGAGAATTTTCACATCGGGATGCATTAATTCACAGGGAATAACCAGAGTGGAGAGGTGAATGGGACATTGTGCGAATGAAGAGATGTCAGGATTAGGAGCTCAAGGTGACAGACAGCAAAAACAGCAGACAGGCCCTCACCTTGGAAAGGTTGTTGGTGCTGTGACCGGTTGGTATGCTGGCACTCCCTACACCAATGTCCAGCCGGTTGAGAAGAGCCTTTAGCTGGTGCAGCACAAGGACTTCATTGTCTCCATAGCGTTGCAGGAGGTCATGGAGAAAGGCTGTGGGTAGAATGGTCACATTGCCTTCTGCGGTAGTGACTGAGAGCGGGACACCCAGCAGCAACAGCAGCCACATGTTGTGATGCTCACCCCAGAGACGCAGGCTGAGAAAAGACAAAAGGCCAAAGATCAGCACATCACCGTCAGACATGACCGATTTCTTCACACAGACCAAGGTCAGTCAAAAAACCTTCCCTTCATCCCATACCGAATGGCGGCTAAATTCACGAAGAGACACACAACAGCAGAAAACCTCACCAAACTACTGCCACACATGATGAGGTGGGCCGCAGAATGTCAGCTTTCAGGACAGGAAGTGCAAAAACACACACAAAACAAACAAGAAAACTTTTTCCTAGTGCCCCAGACAATCCCAAAATGTCCCAAAGCACTTTACAGGCAAAGAAGCATTTCTAAATTAAGTCACAACCATGACAAAAGGCAGATGGGTCGGAGGGTCAGTGCTGAGGGAGATCCGCACTGTTGGAGGGTCAATACTGAGGG
>NC_063371.1:15892990-15894966 GCF_021869965.1 Rhincodon typus | reverse complement strand
CTGAGGGAGCGCCGCACTGTCAGAGGGTCAGTACTGAGGGAGCGCCGCACTGTCGGAAGGTCAGTGCGGAGGGAGCGCTGCACTGTCGGAGGGTCAGTTCTGAGGGTCTACTAATCACCAGAAGAGGGCATCTCCTGTCATTGACTAAATCATTGCAACCCCTTCCCCAACACTCTTATTCCTGAATAAAAACTGAAAGAACTGCGGATGCTTTAAATCAGAAACAATAATACAAGTTGCTGGAAAAGCTCAGCAGGTCTGGCAGCAGTTCTGAGGAAGGGTCACAGGACCCGAAACGTTAACTTTGATTTGTCTTCACAGATGCTGCCAGAACTGCCGGATTCTTATTCCTGAGATTGGGGACAATTCCTCTTCACATGGTCGTACTGTCTGCTGGGTTGTCAAGAGACACAAGAGTTCCCAGACAAGGTAGAACACATCCTTCAGCAATTCATCGAACCAGGGCTGACAGTATAGACAATTGTAGGTAGAAAGGTGACAGGCACTATTCAGACAGCACCTTTTATAACCTGCGACGACCGACAGTCAATCACTATATTCCTCTGACAAGTTGTTCCTGCAGAGTGGGTGGACAGAGTAGAGATAGGTTCACGTGTTGGGCCTCCTGGCACTGTCTGTAGCTGAAATCTCTCAGCCTCTGTTCCTGGAGACAGTGAAATTGAAATACATCATTTAAATCATCTGCTTCACGCTGGAAAAACGGTTTGTTCACGTACAATATTTCACAATGCCTGCTGCTGGACCTGTGATCATATCCTGCAATGATGTGAGCGAGCTTGCAGTTGCCAGCTGTGTGTTCCAGTCAAACACAACAAACTGTGTTCCAAGGTGTCATGTATCCCTGACCCTCTGCTGCCAGGGGTCACCTACCTGATAAAAGGAACATTTTGCCCTGGATATTTGTAACCATTTCAGATCAATGTGCTGCAACAGCCCTTCTGGGAACATTACACTCCAGTCTCATGTGACCCACCGTCACTTCATGTACATTTCAACATTAGAGGGAGCTTTATTCTGTATCTAACCCCGTGCTGTCCCTGCCAGGGGTGTGTTTGATGGGGACAGTGTAGAGAGAGCTTTATTCTGTGTCTAGCCCTGTGCTGTGACTGTCCTGGAAGTGATTGATGGGGACAATGTGGAGAAAGCTTTACTCCTTATCTAACTGGCCAGGCAGGCCAGGTGCTCTGCCGTACGGAAACTTGGGAAAGATTTTAAAATGTTGATGGTGGAATTGATCTTGGGTGGAACAGGATGTTTTAGTGGGTTTTGGCCCAGTCACGGATTTCAATGTGACAACATGCCCTGAATCAACAATGTCAAATGTACTTTAACTTTTATTTGTTCAACCTTGAATTTATTTAGTTGCAATTTCTAAATGGTTAAAACTTATCAATAGTACACACTACAATGGCATTTCTGGCTGATATTCAGACCCACAGGTTGTACTTGATTTCTTGCCTTACACTGCATGGTTCACACTAACCTGTCACGACATTCTTTTCTAAACCCCTGACCATCTTAAAGAGATACCAAGCCTATACTACTTTTCTCTTGACTTAAACATTTGGCAGACAGCGCACAAAAGGCATTAACTCACACTGGGGTACTGTACTGGTGGGCAAAGGCCTGTCACAGCATTTTCATTTATTCATGGGACTTAGACATCACTGGCCATTAATTACCCATCCGTAATTGCCCAGAGAACATTTAAGTGTCAACAACATTGCTGTGGGTCTGGAGTCTTGATAGGACAGACAAAGGAACAAAGCATCTTGCTTCCCTTAAGGCCAGTATAACACTGAGTGCAATACTTGTGGAGACAGGTCTATCAGTGAATAACACTGGGTTACAGCACTGATGGGGACAGGTCTGGTGGGGGCAGAGCTGTCATTGCGTAATTATATAATCCTGGGGTACAATACTGGTGGGGACAGCTCTGTCACTGTGTAACACTG